>NC_135499.1:159577461-159628526 GCF_052857255.1 Amblyomma americanum | reverse complement strand
GGAGTCTGTGGCGCAATTGCCACCGGGATTCGCACGCCAAAGCCTTTCTCCGCAGACATCTTGCGACATGGAACAGATGCAGTTCCCGATGGCGGGCTCTCAGCCGCAGTGCCATTTGTCTGGAGCCATTCGACCCGGTGGCAGCTTTAACGCCGGCCAGTGCCCTGGATTGATGCACTCGGCGACATTGCTCAACTCTCGCCTTTGGTTTCCCATCAATTGCCTAAGCAGTGCTGAGGCTTCAAGGTGGTGTCCTCGTTTTAATTTGTTTGAAATGCATTCCTTAGTGTTGCTAAAAAGTCAGCATGTCCGAGGCGGTATAACAATCGTACCGAACTACTCAGCAGCACAGCCCCACAATACTGCCTAACGATCAGCAGAAAAAGGGTTCTACAGGAGTGCCAATATTTCTAGAATGTGTTCGTATCTTAAAATCACATTCAGCGTTATTATAATTTGTTATTTATTTCGGCGCGCGGCTTCGAAGATTCAGTTGTTTTTAAAAGAAATTTAATTTGCGCGCTTCGGACGTGCTATTCATATGTCATATATTTGTTTTTTCAATTAATGAAAAATACCTTGGTCTGTGCAACTAGCTTCACAAGCTCAAAATAAAAAGAAAAATTGGAGGGGACAGTTCAGTTCCCCCTTAAGGACACGACGTGATAGCGCTATTAGGTTAATTCCCATATATACGGAATTGGTCATTTTCTACTTTACATTCATAGAACTCTGGGAGTCCCCAGACAACCTGGGGAATCGCTTAACGGCTGCACCACTGCGCCACTGCCCTGCTATGGGAGATGCACCACTTGTGGGGCTTCTGAGTCCCCAGGTTGCTCTTCCCGAGCAACCTGTCACGACCAATCCTTAATTGAACTGCCACCTGCCACAATGGGCAGTTTACTTATAATCCGTTGAGGTCGTTGTAATGACATCTAAAGATCACCTGACCTAGGTGGCCAACCTGCCATCTACGTGGCACACCTAGGTAGCTTTTCAGATAATTTTTGTGGATTTTTGCTCACGGCCAATGACTGGCTTTTCTGAGACATGGGGCGCTTAATGCGATCGCGTCAATACAAGCAGCGTTTTTATCTTGCATGCAGTGCAGTTTTAGTGGCGCTCACGCCACTTTCTTTAAGCAATAATCTTTATGTGTGTTTCAGGGCTTCATTCAGATGTAAAATACCACAAAGCAGTGAGGAAAGACAGATAAAGCACCGTTCTGCAGTCTAGAATCACAACAAGAAAATCACGTGCATTGGACAGCGCTTGGTTTTCGCGCCACCCATAAAAAAACAGCCGCCCGAACAGTCATTAGCATCCACTGCGCCAAGAGCAAATATTTTCACAGCATTTGGGGCATGTGTACTCTTAGCAGCTTCTCAATTTCGCGCACGTTCATAGCGTGAGCGACAGGATGCATCGGAAGCAGCAGCCCAAACAGGATACCGCGATTGCAGCGTCAACACTGGAGCTGAAAGATTCGCCGAAGCGCATCGCCTCTTTATATGCCACGCGGCATGTGCACCTCTAATGCGTCGCACGAGTTTTAAAAAGGCGGGCCACTTCAAAAGGAGGGCGCCACATCCGGCAGATTACCCGAGCAGCTGCTAAAGCCGTACTCACTAAGCTTTGCTTGTTTGTGCAAGGACTTACAATGCCGCTTTTTTCGGTTTAAGTTTCAGCACAAAGGGAATGGATAAGCTTTCTGATGGCACAGAGAAGCTGCAAACGCCGCGGATGTTTCGAGAGCGGATGCTAAAAACGGCGTAGTACAGCGTGCACATTTGTGGGAAGATGCGAAAAGGCGCGCTGATAGTAACTTTTCGCGCTTTTAAACTTCTTGCCTTAGAAGCCACGCATTTTGGGTGCCTATCAGGGGCGGGAAGGTTGAATACTGAGTGTTGAGCACACACTGACAATCAAGCCTTTTTCATGTAGGGACTCCTAAGCATTTTTCGGAAAGTGTTGATTCCCTGATTTAATTGGCACCGCTCACTTTCTGCCAAATTTTCCTGTCTACCTCGGTGTGAGATAAATGCGGAAGGCTAGTTTTTCTCTTTTAGTCACTTCTGTATTCGCTAGCACTGTGCACTTGGTGCCGTAATGAAATGTTTCGCTCTTACTTCTTTTTCATCCCGAGTGAAAGATAGTCGATATTAAGGTATGGTAATGGTCATCTAATTTCCTTTCCTATCTCTCCTTTAAAAAAAGAACAGTCAAATGTTCGCGCCTCCTCTTGTGAACCTATAGACACACGGATATATTCTTCTCCAGCTGGCGAGTTGGTTCTGCACTGTCCTCTGTTGTTAACTATTTCAAGTCTACGGCAGCGATTGTCTGTGTCTGTACGTGTTTCTTCCTTATGTGTTCGTGGTCTTCGCGCTACAATTATATCTCAATAAGTCTACGGCAGACGCACTGCAGCGCAGCTTACTGTTCAAGCAATTTTCCGTACAATTCTCGCGCATCAGGAAAGCACTGAGGGCTAGCAGCTCTCAATCAAGATGCTGATATCGTCGCCATAAATCAGTTTTACGTGCGGATATTCCTGCAAAAAAAGTGCGACAGCATTTTGTGGTGAATTTGTGTCTCGTGTCAATTTATTCTCCTGCTTGTTCGACTTGGTTTCAGGAACGCATTCAGACAAGTGTCTGTGAATTGCAACTTGAGGCATTCGTCATTGACAGATGAAAGGGGCTGGAGAGTTTAAGCACTGTAAAAGCGACCTGTCATTTAGAACTGTTTTGGGACAATTCTACGTCTGCCGTCCATCCCCCTCGTCTTTTCGACACCTCTGTCATAGCATACGGGATCTGCTCACGATGCCGCTGCACTGCAGGAATACTTACGTGAATTCGCAGCATCAAGGTGTTGATTCAATGCATAAGGCTGATGTATATCGAATTTTTTTTCTACAGAGAAATCACTGGAGCAAAGCATTGGATTTTGACACATCAGTTAAGTTTTACACACTTTGATGTTGTATCGATCAGTAACTGCGCAGATTGGGCCCGAATGACAGTGCTCAAAAATGAACGAAAACGAACAAGGAAAATGTACTAACAAAGTATTTGAAAAAAAATATTGGAAAGCGCACAAAGCAAACCGCATTGTACAACAGTCACTTCGATAAATTTGAAACAGATACAATGGCTTGAACCTCCCTTGAAACGCTTGTTGCCCTTCGGAGGCTTATCACATTGATATTCATTCACATTGTCTCCTGAATGCGGTGAGACCGGGAGACGTACCATGTCCAGCGAAGGTATAAACGCTCTACAATGTCGTGAATTCTAAGCACGCCATTCTCGGCTATTGTTCACAGTAAAGTGAAAATGAGTCCACCATTGTTTTTCTTCGTCAATGAATCCCTTTCGGCGAGCGACATCAAAGGCACCCATCGCTTCCAGATGCGTAGGAGTTTTGCTGAGTGAAGAATGGCCGTTGAGTAGTGAGTTATGCGGAAAGGATAATGGGTGTACTCCCATGGGATTTAGCGGGCTAAAGTCGGCTCTTCCATTGTTTGGGAACCATGGCCGTCACGCAGTAGAGAAGCTAGCTTAATTCCGGCGCTGCATCAAAGGACATGAACTATTTGTTCAGGGCCGCTTAAAACCCTTTTATAGTCGTTCTCCTGTGCACTTCCATTAATGTGCGCAGGAACTGCTGCTACACATGGCTCTCCTATTTGAGGCATCAGTGACAGAAGTTCACAAGAAAGGCGGAGAAAGGGAATGTTGTGGGGGGGGCAAGATTGGGCGGGGAGGACGTTTAGAATTCCAGCGATGACTGGCTGGGTTTCTCTCGTACACCGGATAGACGGTTTCGCCACCCGGTGTGGACGTGGTTTTTTAAATTTGTGCACAGTGAAAAAATAAAAAACTTATATGTTCGATCTGATTCCCGGCACCAGAGCGACCAGTGTGTGCTCGCTGTAAATCACACACTTAGGCTTAGATGTATCGCACATAAAATGCATTACAGACAACTCTTTCTCCATCTTATATACTCCGTAAATCTGACTCTCGGTTACGGACTGGGGGCTCTTACCCGCTTAGCTAAGACACGAGCCTTAATTATGATGTTGCAATTGTAGAAACAAGTTAAACTACCTAACTGCACGCCTCTGTAGAAATGTTTATTTACAAAACTACTTTATTCACGCAATATTCTGTGTAAATTTCATTCTATGACATTATTTTTGGGTTAAGATTAATGGTTACTAACCAAGTACTAGCTAGCACTCATAGGTAGATAGGGCTCAGTTTTACTAACTTCTACCTTGACGTGGGTAATATTTTGTTTGTAAAAAGTAGTAAAATGTAGCCAGAGTTAGTAATTGCTGCACTTAGGTCTATTTACCTCCTTTATTTAACAGTGTATAAAAAAAATTTTTCACTGATCTCTATTTTTATCGTGTATCTTGCGAAGAATTAAAAACACAAAAACTTCACAGCCTTGACGAGCTTTTGGAGCATGGTTGAACAGGGTATTTTAGCCTGCCGTACCACGCCTGAGAAACTTGCGTCAAAGAAGTGAACCTGATCATGACGAAAATAATAACGCTTTATTTTGAAATGATGATTGTGTCAAATACATTTGCGAAGTTTAGGCACTTAATTTGGTTGTGGGCGTAATATCTCGTACTTTGAAATTCAGTAACGCCTCCTTTGTACTTTCCAGCTTGACTCCTGCCCTCTCCACTACTCCCGGCGCTCCCATACAAACAGTGTGGTCATCAGAGTCACTTCCTCGACAAAGCGAGGGTTTGAACAGGCTGTGTTATGCTATGTCTCTTTTTTTTTTGTCCAGCCTCCACAACGAAGGCATCTCCTGCACTTTTTCACACCAACGCCGTACAGAAATGCCGGCAGACCAGTCGGCGGGCAGCAGCCCTTTCTGGAATGCCTCAGCAACCGCGCTTCTACGCCACGAACAACGAGCAGGTATACAGTGCCGAGATGCACAGACAGGGGGTGCTCTCGTTTGATCAGAAGGAGGCAAGCAGGAGCGGTAAAGGGCAGTGGCTGCGTACAGAAAGGGTTTCCATCTTAGTCGCCGCATCCGTATGAACGGCGGTGCCCGAGGAAGACCGGGGGAAGAGCTATTCCAAGGCAAACAGCCTCGGGCCGTTCTCCTCCGCTCGGCGGCGTCGTTAATTTCGGCGAGTGGGTCCAGGCAGGGAGGGTGCCGTCCAGCGCACGCCAGCTGCCGGAACTGAGCGGACGGTAAGGGGTTGCATGAAGAAGAAGGAGCTAACGGGGGTCGGAGGCAAACTGAGCATCCACTCCTTCTCCGTCTCCCGATCTCCTCCGCTTACGCACAATCGATCGCGGTCCAGTGTGCACACAAAGGGCTGAGAAGGATGCAAACAAAAGCCCCAGCAGCGGCGATCCGGCTATGTATAGCAGTCGGCAAGTAGCGCGAAACGCCTCCCAATTGGCGACGACAGGAACGTTTTTGTTTTATTATTCTTGCTAGAGGCACGGCTGTCTGGCCGGGAGCTGGCACTAGGGTTTCCACTAACAGAGGCTGACAAGGGCGCGTCGGGATGAGCCAGTCCTCTCCTCTCTTGACTTCTTTTTTTTGTGTGTGTTTGTGTGTTTTTCTGCCGGACTGTGCAGCTTGTTTTGCCCACACAGATCAATAACGAACATGTTTTCTGGTTCCTTTTTTTACGTCTTTTTTTGTTTAATTTGTTTTCGTTTTTTTATCAGTGCGGTTGTCGTAATGGCAGCTGTTTTATGCATCGGTTTACGATTGCAGTTAAAGCAGACTATCTTCTCTAATTTTAGGCTGCCAAAATGTTGCAAATGACTGCGAGCGCAATATTAGGTTCGAAAATTGTATATCAGGCAGCTAGTTATTCAAAATTGCAGTTTTAATGTGCTTCTCAAAAGACTAACCTCATCGCCTCTTACGGTGTCTCTCTCTTCTCTTTATAACAATACTCACACTTATCAAAGCTAAGTACACTGAGGTAGATTAGGAGCTCCGATACTACCAGCCTATGAGCTGGCGGCAAAAAGCCTGATATATTGCCTCCATATTTCAACAGATAATTTAAAAGCAGATCAAAGTGGAGGCTTCTAGAAATCTTATGACAATAAAGAAACATGCATCAACTTGACGCGGTCTTTGCTTTCCTCAAATGACCCTAAAACATTCTGTAACCCCAAGGGGGACTGAAGACTTAGTTTGCTCAGAAAAGGAAAAATAAAACGTTCTCTTTTTTTCTGGGCATGCACTTATTGGAAGATGCCTGGCGTAGAGTCAAAGGTCGGAATATGCTAAAAAGTGACTTAGGTAGCGAGGGGGAATTGAAGTAAGCGATGCGAATGCAAATAATCGGTGCTAAGGGTCCTCCAGGAGTTCCACCAGCACAAATGGCTGGTGTGACAACCCCCCATAATGCGCAGGCCCACGCGGCGGAGCGGCAAAGAGACACCGTACGGCTCAGTTTAAACAAACAGATATATTCAATAATTATACATGATTATGATTATACATCAGAGGCTGGGGTGTCCGAGCTTACGTGCCGACGACTTCATGGGGACGATGGAGGGGCTCCGGAGTTGAGCTCGAACGGTTGCTGGCAGAAGCTGCACGCCGTCGGGCTTCGGCGCTGAAGGCCCCCTTGGCGAACGATGTCGTCCTGAGCGTTCTTTCTTCCGTACTCCTTGTCGATTTTTATATCCTTCTCATTCCCCAGATTCCCTAAGTTGAGGACGCCCACGCCGGAGTGGGAGAGGCCTAGGGCTTTCACTTGGGCGCACAAACCCACCACCGCACTTATGGTCTCGCCCCCGTCACGTGTTGAGTCCGAGGGAAAGAAGGTTGTCGTCGAGGTAGCGTCGGCTGTGGTAGACGGTCTCTGGCTCGCTGACAGTTCCCGCGGGTCACCGACCTCCGTTCTCCATCAAATGACACTCGCCGTTCAAGGCCGGAACGCGAGGTCACTAAAAGGCCGGGAAAGTGGTCCCTTGTCCTAGGATGTGCTCGGGAGTGTTGGTGATGATGCCCGCCGTCTTGCCACGGGGCCAGGCCCGCCGAAACGAGGCCCTTTGTACCGGGCACGGTCACGGCAATTGGGGAAGATAACGCCCGTCTCCCCGCGGCGGCGGCGGCGGCGTTCGACACGTGCCGACACTATGGAAAGGGGGTCCGGTGGTGCTTAAACCCCTTCGTTTTGGTCGTTCACTCTCAACGAGTATGGCTCGGTAATTGGACGCAGCTGTCACCTGGGTCTTCTCCGTGCGGTCCATGGCGGCAGGCCCGAAAGCAATCGCACTCAAGTTGCTGGCAGCCATATACAGTAGAAACATGTGTGCTGGCTGCTTCCAAAACGAGACCGGCTATCGCCGATCTCCTCTCTTCCAGCTGAATCGCTTTCCCTTGAGTGCTTTTGCCGCCACTGGGGGCTCCGTCTACGCCGCGCCGTCGAACGCGGACCCTCGTAGCACACACAAGGAACGTCACACTGGACATTTACAGAGACCTTTCGCATGTATCTAATCGAACTAAATTTATTTTTGCGTTTTGCTTTATAATCTCCTTTATATTTTTACATTTTTTTTTCATACCGGCAGCTTTACAGCGACTTTGTTCTTCATAAACATCGTCATCGTTGTATTCTTCGGCAATTAAAAAAGCGCGTCCTCTTTCCTCAGCTTTTGCTTCACAGTACACTTCTCCAATGAAATAAAAGCGCGCTTCCAGCTGATGTCCGGTAAAAATTTCCACGTGGCCTGCCATCAAGAACGTGCTGTCTGCTGTCGCGTGAGTCCGGACGGAGCTGCAGTTCTGAAATAAAAACACGCCGTCTTGCTCTTTGCTACGGCTTCATGGCTACGTAGGAATAGTGCGAGCAAAGACATAAAAAGCTTACGTTGTTTCCTTAATGTAGTACCTCGGGCTATCGCTTTCTTGACAGGAAGCGGGAAAAGAAGCACTAAATATCGGTACAAAAAGCATTTAAACTTAACCTGGGAGAGTGGGCCAGATTCTTTGTCACAGATGATCGTCCATCAATCCGTTACACACTTGTTATACACGCATACTGCGTCGAAACTCGAGGTTTAAAACTGTCCATCTATCATTTTTACGGCGAGGAAAAAACCCTGAGTCGACCATTTATAATCATCAGGATCGATTTATAGCGATGCAGACGGCATTGATAAATAAGCCTAATTTAGCTATTTTTATTTTTATTTTCACACCAAAGCCAGTTCTTAGGAAGAATAAAGATAAGCTTTCGCCAGTACTCACTTATTTAAATATTGGCCCGCTTCGACCCGTCCATTTACGCTGACCTACCAGCACTTGCAGAAAGATTAAAGAAAGCCATAGTGGTGCTGACAAGTGCACGTAGCATGAATTGTGTGGGCCGCTTCGGATTTAAGGCCGCTATAAATCTGTGAAAGATGTAGTAATTTTGTTACGAGTGTTCATGAGTCTGGAGCGATCGCTGTGCTGTTTTTATCACTATTGGTTCTCAGAGTAGTAATATTACGGAGCTCATTCTGTTTCGTGTGCTCTCAATGGTAAGGACATAAATGCAGTATCTTAACCGCCGTGAATGTTGAACTAAATATTGAATGTTCCACAAATTACGAAAAAGTGTTGTATATACATTTTTTGCCACTGTAGGAATTCCAGAGCGTAAAGAACATTTCGAAATACATCTATTTTGATGCTTGAGACAGTGGCATCTTTCAGACCAAACTAGGTGCGCGTAGAACGGTTCGCTGCTCTAAGGCAGTTTGTCCCGTTTATGCATATTTTAATTTATCTTCCATCTCCAGATAAAAAAATTTGCTTGCATTTCAAATATTCTGCACATGAAAGTAAAATAGTAACGCCTTCGATATGCAGTCGCGCAGCTTCTTGGCAACAGATCTCTGTTCTTCTGGTTCTCCATTTAAAAATGTGTGCAGTAAATTTGCCACCTCAGCTGTAAATGTTTTATTAAAAACTAAACATTTCGACAGATTTGCCTGTCTGGTTGGGTTTGAAGACTTATAATAAACCGCACATCTCCAACCAAAAAAAAATTTAATTTGAAACCCAACGTTTCGAAGCCGCTCGGCTCATTCATCAGGGGTGACTGGGGGCAGTAGCTAGCGTCTACAAGTATGGAGAGAGAAGGGAGTCTTTCGTTCCTTTGACCCCCTCCTCTCCTCCATACTTAGAGATTCTAGCCACTGCCCCCAGTCACCCCCGATGAATGAGCCGAGCCGGCTTCGAAACATTGGGTTTCAAATTAAATTTTTTTTGGTTAGAGATGTGCAGTTTATTACAATGTTTTATTATGTGACGCATGCAGACTTTTGCTTTGAAAAACATACCAGCGCCGCTGGTGCGGACAATACCAGTGACTAGTGTGCTCCTGTTGAAAGGGACATCCAAAATTTTAATCTAGATTTCTCTTTATCATCATCGTTTGCCAGAGATCGATCGCTGCAGATGAACGGCCTCTCAAAATGATTTCTTGTTATCCACTGTCCTATGGCAGGCAAACAGTCTTCCTAACCTCACCTCTCCGTTTTGCTTACTGTCTCCCGGGTATGATTCCTTTTCTTTGGGTACCCCTCTGTTAACCTAATGGGCGGTCGCCTATCTGTCCTTCATGTTACATGTCCCGCCAAAATACACTTCCTTGACTTGGTTTCCTCTCCCTAGTATTTCCGCTGTCTACAACTTGGCATTGTCTAGCAACTCCTCCACAATTTATTTCATTGTGACATACATCAAATGCGTGCTAAGTAAAGCATTACACTACAGCAGGCGAAATTTATTTAACAACCATCGTAATCTAATTCTGTAATTGAAAATCCAATCTTTAGCTCCAGCTATCTGCGTGTAAAGTAGACTCAGAGAAACCTAGAGCAATTTGGCTTTTATGGTAGGTTTTGCAGCCTGTTGCTTTGTTGCTTTTAGTTTATTTGGTACCTAATTCGTTTCTGAAATGATTTTTACTGTATCGACAGGTCAGTTTTATTCGAGGACGGGGTGATCACAGTTAATATTGAAGATACTGATAATTGGCTGCAAAGAAGTATTAAAAACAACTAACATCAAGATTCATGCATTATAACAAGCACCTATTCATGCAGATCACGTAGGTTAAGCGCCCACTGCATGAAATCATGCTGCTTTTGGCAGACGCCAAATACAAACATTTACAGGTATGGCACAAATACAAAAACTGCAATCAAAATAATAAACGTTTATGTAAGAATTAGCGATCAATCACTGGCCTCATTATGTGCAAGGAAAAATCTGATTTATCCACAACCAGTACCTGCTCACTGGATGGTATGGAAGCGCTGTAGCACGTGCTACATACGAAGGCTGCACTTGTTATTACATGACTACAGAGAAGGAAACTTTGCGAAGCCGGCTCCTCATGCAAACATTCGCACACGAGCACGTGTGGGAGCATGCGTACGTGCGCTAGCGCAGTGATGCTTTAAAGACTTAATTTTTTATATAGAGGGCCTCTGCGCTTTTTTTATTAAACAATAATGACGTCTCTGTGTGTCTCTGCAAGAATGAACTTGAATTAAAACGAACGAAACGCTTTACCACATAGCTTGGCAGACCAGCTTAAACAATGGGACGCGGACATAAATAGGCAGCCAGGGCACAGCATCGTGTCTGGTCCAGTCTTAGCTACCCAAATGGAATCGTAACAGCTATTCCGAAAACAAGCCATTCGACATCCAAGCCTTCAATGCTAGCCATGGTCGAATTGACTGCAGTATTATATGCACAGACCATTCGTATAAAGCAGCGAAGTGAGAGCTTACTTTGAGGGTGAGGTCTTCGTGGCCTCCACCTCTGCCACCAATGAAATTTGAACAACGTTACATGAAACAGCGACACCCAAGACTACAGCGAGCCAAGACGCCATGCTCCTCAAAGAACGCCTCCTGGTAGCTCGTCCGGTCATGCTGATATATTCAGCAACGGTGTGCGTAAAGTTTTCAAAACTAACGAAAAAGGAAGACTTTTTGAGATCACCCGTGGCGGCGCAAATTAAGTCCTTGTCTCCTCGCTTGACACGCGAACTCGAAGCGCTTTTCTAATCGATTACTCATAAAAAGCACAACTGTGTAAGCAAAAGTTTTAGGGAACGTGCGCCTCGTATACGGGCCTCCGGACAGCTCTGTCTATATCACCAGCTTGTTCATCTTCGTCCTTTAATCACGTATAATTGTTTGCACTCTCCACTCCAGACGCTGGAACCAACGTCGAGCGGGCGTCTTCTACATCTCGCTCTTAATTTCGCGGAGCTCCATCGGTATGAAGCGGAGCGCGTAATGCAATAAAGACCTCTGCGAGACCTCTTATTATCCGCGCGGTGCACTTTTCATTTTGCTTTATAATTTCATCTAGCCTTTCTGAGAAAAATCTCTGGCTCTCCCCTTTGCCCTTTGGGAGTGAATGGAGAGGTGCGCTGTCTGTGCTTTAAATTTTCAAATAGTCGTGGAGGCCCACTTGGACAAAGGAATTCACTGCACTATGTCGTTAACCTAATTCACTCTGAAAATTCCTGCAGTCAAGTGGGGCGCGCTAGTTCTTAGATATATTCTTTGTGTGTCTTTTTTACTTGGGCAGTTAAAAGGAAATCCCCAGAAAGTCTCAGTTACTTGAGCTCGAGCTCACTTAGACTATCTCGCTTTTAGGGCAGCAGTTCTTCAGGCCACCTTTACAACCAGCCCTGAAGCGACGTGTTATCTTTTTAGAATAATTCGAAGAGTAATAAGCGTGCTGCGTTTACACAGCGCTGCGAAAGAAAATGCCAAGAAAGTTTCCATGCACTTGTGTACTTTGAGAAATATTAGTCGTGTTGCAATGACTACAACCTGAAGTCAGCCTGAAGTCAGCGCGTCAGAAGCTCGCGAGCAGTGCGCAGACGCCCATGGAGTCGTACGTTTCATGAAACAGGAAGTCAGGAATGCCGACGTTTCGAAAATCCTAAGAACCGTCGCATTTCCCAGCAGTTAACGCGGGGCTCGAATACTGACGCAACGTCGACGTGAGACCACCTACCCCACGCGTCTCACACCTACGTCGAACAGCCTATATAACGTGTATTGTTCGACGTGAACTGCAAGCCATGTCGCCAGCCGGTTTTTAGCCACCGGCGCCCGATCCAGTTCCTGCAGTCTCCCTCATTCAGTCTCTTCTGCAACCGGAAATCGCAGTCTGGGACTAAAACTTATTGCTACATCAGTTCCCGGGCTTTCCGCCGTGGACCCGGCACTCCGTACTACCCATGCTGCAACCGCAGACCTGCAGCAGGACGATCACCTGACGACCGGCCTATCTGTTTGATAGTGGTGGTTCAACAGCGCAAACACACACAGACCAAGTAAGAGACGAAACGCACAAACCAGAGCTGAAGTTACAACTGCTGCCGCGTTAGCCATATCTTTCGCCCCTCTCGAAGCCCCTGCTTACTGCCCTACCGCTGCTCTCAGTATTCTGGTACTGTCCGCCGCTGTCTGTTGGCTTCTGATTCGACCGTTCCTATCCCTGATGCTTTGAATGCCTGATTCAGCCACTCCCCTGCACTCCGTCGTCAAAGCGTCGCCGCTCTCCTTCGCCCCATCCTTGCCACAATTCGATTCCCGGCCAGTGTGCCCGCTGCCGACCGAAAAACTGATGGCAGCAGTGTCTGGAGGTGATGCTATCTGACAATCCATCCCGCAAAATCCTTCTTTGACTCTTCCCACTCGACGGAACCTGATTAGCGCGTTTGGGGACGGCATACTTGTTACCGCTTCGCTTAGCACGGGAGCGCACTTCTCCGTCATGGATGCCAGCCTTTGTCGGCTTTTGCGAAAGGTGCTCACACCTGCCCCTCAGCTGATGTCCGTGTCGCTGACGGCGTTAGGACTGCTGTCCTCGGAATGTGCATAGCTCCTTCATCACGCGCCGGCAGCCATACTTGTGATTTCCTTAGTGTCCTCGAACATTGTCCTCATGGCCTCATCCTCGGCCTTGACTTTCTCTCCTACCAATCTGCCTTAATCGACTGACACAAATCTTGCTCAGCTCCTCGTCCCACTTTCACCGCAGGCACCCGACCCTGTCTTGCATCGCCTGTGTACTGTCGATTCTGTCCGCTTCGCACCCGAGGACACCACATACGTTTCCCTCTCGCGCCTACCAACTGTTCCTGACGGTGACTGCGTTGTTTCTACCATTACTTACGGTACCCTTGCAAAAGCCTTTCCATTCCGCAAGGTGTGGTCACTATGTTGGAAAACCGTACGTAATACGTTCCTTTTTTAAACCTTTCCACTTAATTGCAACCGCTTCCACGAGGCATGACACTGGCGACTGTTTTCACCTCCGCTGAAAGCCGCATCTCCTCTCTAGCAATGCCCTCGCCGCCCTCCCGCGATTACGGTTCCTCTTCTATCAATTCACTAGAACTTTAACGCTCCGAAACGATCACTTCCGACCTACCGCCAGCCTATACTCGTCACCTACCCCATCGCTTGCAATCTTCATGTGACATCTCTCATTCTGACGACCGGCCTCTGGGTGTCGCGCATCAATTTTTAAGTGTTCGATAAACACCGCCGACAACAACCCGACTCCACGACGGCCGTATAGATCCTGCAGTCCCGACCGGATGGTCATCCAGCAGTAAACTGAGAAATTAACCACGGACATCACTGTTCCCTCCTGAAGTCACCCAGCGTCCCCAGTATAGTCATATGAAGACAACAAAAACCGTACCCTGCGCTTTTGCGCAAAGTGCCGCCGTCTGACAATAGATATTCACACTATCAATCAGATAATAGAGAAATGCGCCGAATATTACTAACCCCTATATATAGCCTCCATTTAACGCGAAAGCGTCTGACTCAGTCGAAATCTTGCTCAGCATTCATGCAGACATTGCGGAATCAGAACCTTATGTAAAAATGCAGGACGATATTTATAATGGCTCCACAGCCACCATAGTCCTCCATAATGTCCGCAATAAAATTCCAATAAGGAAGGATGTCAGACAGGGAGACAGGATCTCGCAACTGCTGCGCACCGCCTGCTTAGAGCAGGTATTCT
The DNA here is from genome assembly GCF_052857255.1 of Amblyomma americanum. Lineage (NCBI taxonomy): Eukaryota > Metazoa > Arthropoda > Arachnida > Ixodida > Ixodidae > Amblyomma > Amblyomma americanum. Next base: position 159,614,429 of record NC_135499.1, on the reverse strand, counting down.
GAAACCCGGATTGCAGTAGTTGGTGATAACAGCTAATAGAGATTACCATAGTAATCTGCTGTTCCTTGATGATATCTGGGTGCAGACTCGTCGCACGGGACAAAGGAAAATTGAATTGCACGGAAAGCGCCATACGAAAGGAAGAATAGAATAAACTGGATGAGGTGAAGAAAAGGGACTTTCGGAAGCGTAAGCTTTCCAGGCGCCGTTAACGTGTTTGCCTCAGCCAACTGAAGCTTCACCTGATAAACGCTAAAGCCGACTGGGAATAAAAGCACAGATCTTCCGCACCGGTAGCACCGACGTGTTTCAAAGTATTCGGTGAGAACGCGTTCATTGGGAAGACTTTTTTTTTTACCTTCGTGCACGCGCTTTCTTGTTTCACGTATCCCAGTTTACCTCCGTTTCTCCTTCATATGTTTCTTCATTAGCCACTTTTTTGCTTCCTTGTTAGTAGTTTCTTCACCTTTATTTTCTTCACAGGTTCGGCACTGGCCCCACTTGAAAAGATGATGGAGTAATGAGCAAACTAAGCGCTACTCTGTTTAATTAAATGCAGCGTAGAAACTTTAATTGGCCTTTGAAGCGCCGGCTCTTAAATTTCTTTTATTTCATTATTTTATCCTCAGTGTAGAGATTACTTAACCGAAGGACGGGCTAAGAGAGTATAAAATAAATATGACTAAAAACACGAAAAATAACCAATACAACCTAAAGAATTCAAAATTTTAAGTCGGCATCTTGTGATGATAAACGCAGAGATCATTGCCACGGATGAGCGACCACGAAGCAGCACAAGAGAGAACGAGTTGGAAGTCAGGTCGGTTGGACGCTATCGGGAACTGACCTGCACGCCTGGCGTCAATCGACCTTGAGCAAAGGTTCTGTGGCCGTAACAATATGTTTAAATATAAAGCAGTACTACAGTTCTTTGGCAGGTCCCTTCACTAGCATTTTGATGGTGTGTGTGTGTGTGTGTGTGTGTGTGTGTGTGTGTGTGTGTGTGTGTGTGTGTGTGTGTGTGTGTGTGTGTGTGTGTGTGTGTGTGTGTGTGTGTGTGTGTGTGTGTGTGTGTGTGTGTGTGTGTGTGTGTGTGTGTGTGTGTGTGTGTGTGTGTGTGTGTGTGTGTGTGTGTGTGTGTGTGTGTGTGTGTGTGTGTGTGTGTGTGTGTGTGTGTGTGTGTGTGTGTGTGTGTGTGTGTGTGTGTGTGTGTGTGTGTGTGTGTGTGTGTGTGTGTGTGTGTGTGTGTGTGTGTGTGTGTGTGTGTGTGTGTGTGTGTGTGTGTGTGTGTGTGTGTGTGTGTGTGTGCGTGTGCGCGCGCGCGTGTGTGCGTGTTGGCGAAAATGCTAACTATAAAATAATATGCACACTTATTAAGTGATAATTGCAGGTACATGAAAAAAGTTCATTTTTAAGTGCGCTTCTAAACATAACCAGATTAGTTAAACATGTTAGTGAAAGAGATAAGTTGTTTCATTCCGTGCTAGATCGAGCTATTCCCGCGTCCGCAGTATGTCCCCTTTCCCCAAAAAATACGCGGTCTTCGCCAGCGTGTATGCTTGAAATCCGCTCCTTCCAGAAGCGCCCTCCGGAGGAAACATCCTCCGGTGGCTGCACATGCGAGCTCTCTCTGGTAAGAATGCATCTCCCACCTACGATCTTCCACCCGCCCACACACCGCCATATAACAGAAGATGCATCAACTATGTACCATACACCCACCTTCTCCCACCCGAAGCCCATGCAGCTGTCGACCGAGAACGCGACGGCGAAATCGAGCTCAAAGATGCAAGGGAAGGCGATAAATGTATAAGCGAAATCCGCAACCAGTCCTGCTGAGGAACATTTGTCGCATCACATCGTACGATCGCCTGTGCATTTTTTTCCTCTTTCTGAAAAGTCCCCGTTACACGACTGACGATATTCACCGGTTTCTATTATCCTAATGAGAAACTCGCATTGCTAGTTTCGGTTACATTAGCAACGTAGTGAATTCTCGCCTTATATGCAATAAAACACTCGCACAGCGTTGAATTCAGCAGTTTATTTGCAGCTTCTGTGAGCGTTGATATATGTAAGTGGCGCTTTGAGATTATCGATTTTTTATCCGATGCTACAGAACAAAACCTGCCTCAATTTATATTAAATACACAGTACGCGCTTGGAGCATACACTAAAGCTACTGAACTAGCCGTGGACGACAATCTAACATAATGCAAAAATTAGCACCGCAACAATGGCGACTGGGAGATACCGTAGCCTGCTAGTATACTGGCTTAGACGTCCGCCTCAGATCCGGGGATTTGCTGGTTCCTAACCCACCGTTGGACACACAAAAGTAAAAATTTGTGCAGGCCTCCCCCTGTCTGGTGCCTTCCCCCCCCCCCAGTGCCGTGCGCTTGGAGGAGGCTCCGCAAATACCGCGGCGTCCAATCACAGCCAAACCCAGTTTCCAACACCTCGGCCCGCAAAGGTGGTTCATGTTACCGTGTTCGAACAGGAGTTGTTCTCACAATCAGTTCAAGTTAGTATGCGCTAAGCAACGTGTCTTCGCGTACTATGCACAGGTTCAAGTGTCATTACTTCAAGTCTTACGTAAGAAATCCCCTTCGAAGTATCACTGCGGTCTTGGTTAAGGCCCGATTCATTCGGCTGCCTGACTTTGCGAGAGAAAAAAAAAGGGTCATAAGCCGGCTTTACAGCAGCGAATGGATTTGAGTTGTTTGATGCCGGAAAGAATCACTGACCCGTCATCGCAACAGTTTTGTCCAAGACACAAAATGTTGTCTTAACTAGAGTGGTCCTAATCAGCGAAGACAGCGAACCATGTTTCAGACCGACAGGGACAGCGTTCTGTGGAGCGTCAAAGCCAACCTTGCGAAAGGTCTCCTATTTCGAGTTTCCACAAAACTAGTTCCGTAACCAGGCCGCGAATCCGTTGTTTAACTAACCGCGCAGCTACGCGCGGAAGGAGAAACTAATCTTGTTTTCCACCAAACGTGCACCACGAGACGTCAGGTCAGTATTTACTTTTTCGACACAATTTGGCTGTAGTCAGAGGGTTGTAACAGGCAGGCGAGCTCATTTATGGTAGTAACGGGATTAGAGAAAAAAAATGTGATAGTTATTTGTGTGATATGGCTCCCCGTTATACGATTCCACATTCTTATTTAATAATTGACTTTATGTTACGCATCCTTTTCTTTTACTGCCCCTAGTTCATGCGCACCCTCCTTCCGCTTGCCAGCATTTCCATTTCTTGCGAGTGAGTAATGCTCCTCGGTGCCCCAGGTGGCGCTTAAAGACGAGAAAATCGAAGTGCCACATGTTCTCTCCCAGATAGAACACTGCTTTTGCCCAAGCAGGTTATATAACCTGAATGTTTCTTCCCAAATTCTTTCTCGAATTTCTGTGTTAGTTTCAATTATTCCCAATAAAATCTGACTTTTTCTTCACTTTTTTTTAAGTTCACTCGTCTTCATTCATATGCGCCTAAAACCTCCTTTTGCCCTGCGCTGACTCTAGTCATTTTCTTCCGCATTCATCAGGAAACTATAGCCATTCCCCTCCAACCACCCTCCCCTCTTTTCCGTATGCACTATATCTGAAGAGGCTGACAAGAACAACGCAGAATGTTTAAGGACTCGTCTCCCTGCCTTCCCGAGACAATATTTGAAGCTACGCAAAGAAGGCGAAAAAATGAACTTTATATTTGACAGCTCACGCTTCAAAAGAAGCTGCTGAAATGGCGGAAGTAAATATGGAGGTGGAGCCGAAACACAGCAGTGCACAACGAGCAAACATTCCCTGCACAACAGCCGTCGTACGAATGACCAGGAGCGAAGCGAAGCCCCTGGATGCACGGCGCAAAGCTGTGGAGAGTGCTTTGTATTCGCCCAGTGGGCAGCTTGCAGGTTTCACAAGCGCAAACCGCGAAGCCCGACAAATGTTAGCCTTTGCTTACAGCGAAGCTGGAGCAGTGCTGGCCGCGCATTTGATTAACGAACCGCGCCTAAACAGAGCCGGTCACTGACGTAAAGCGCTCGACAGCACATGCGGTACACCGACCGGACTCAGTCCAACGGGGCTTCTGCACCACGCAAACTGAGTCGGAAGCCCTGTGTGCCGGGTCGCATCCCAGGGGAGAGGTAAAAGCGCGCCATTACGGGGATGCGTTACCTACAAAGAAACAACCCTTGTGTTTTTACGTAGCAGCTGGTGACTGAGTCATCCTGCCTTCGATTCGATGCTAAGCGTCACAACTTTGCGCCGTCCTGTGTCGCGTTTCGGGATATTTAATCAATAATTTCTTTAACAGTTCAAGAATGTCGTCAGCTGTTCCATACAACATTTCCTGGATTGCGCAGGCGCCTGTCGCATTTCATTTGTACGTCTTATGGTCCTTGTGGCCGGTATCTAATATTTTCTTGTTATGATACGTCTGGCTCTTAAAGCCGCAGTGGTGCATACTGCACTCCTGTATGATATTCTCCTTGCCTTTTCTTTTTTGACCTTGTCAATCTCATGGTCTTTGCAAAACCGCAGACGCCACGACGACGGCGGCTACGAAGCCAGTGCCCTATTGCGAAGGTGTTTAAAAATTCCACATGCAAAGAAGCCTGTACATAGACTCTACATACGCGCGAACGTTCTTCCTTCACTAGCCCCAGCTTCAGTAAATCGGCGTCAACATACTCCGTTTTTGCTCTGGGACGAACTTGCTCCAGCCAAAAATGGGCCAGGCGCGCCCTGCGTCGCACATTCGACGCACGTAGCGAACGAACGTTCGTCTGATCCTTCGGGCAACGTAGCGCGATGCTCGGTCAAAATTGAACGCCAATGCACTAGCAAGCTTCTGCGGGTCTCCGGGACGTGTTTCTAGCCTTCCGCACGAGCGAATGCGACACGCGATGCTTCGAAGGCGTGTGCATTCAGAGTCGTTGCAAAGAAGGAGCGCATCACTTTCTATTACGGGGGATTCGCGCCTTCTCGAGCGTGCTTTCGCCCTCGGTGTCTAACCTACACGGCGCTCGATTCCCGGTGGTTGTTGCCACCGCCACTTGGCAGGCAGCAGCACGCACACGCGACCGGAAGGAAACAGGCCTTCGCCGAGTGCGGTGCCGGGTCACTGCAGTCGGAAGGAACACAGTGGTGGTTGCGCGCAGGTGCTTCTTTATCAATTCAAGAGTGCACACCTGCATGTCGAAAGAGACGAGCAGAAATATTTCTTCCTTTTGGAAGCGAGCCTCGAAAAAAAAAAATCACGGGCTTCATTAACCTGCGTTTTTCAAGCGAACTAACCCGAAGCATACCGCACCTAGCGCTCCTTGTTTCCGCTGTTCTTCTCGGTGTTCCCTCGCACACCGCATCCGCGTATATTTGATTTTCAAGTGTTCACACATGACCCACGATCTGTTTATTTAATGATGATTATGGATGTTTTATGGCTCAATGGCATCTATGGCCGAAGAGCGCCATGGCACAAGTTATTTTCGATGCTCAAGGTGGGGTCGAAGATCCATTTTCCAAGTATTTCACCCTAAATAAGCCGAGCGCAAGACCAGCGGAAGGCTTGTGCCCACTGTATTACTGGTGGGTATCCGGTGGCACTGGGATTCGAGCCCCGCAATTCCCGCATGCGAGGCGGATGCCCAACCACTTGGCCACCGCTGCGGTCGATCTTTCTTTTTAAATATGTTGAGGTCATATGAAGTGTAGTGTTTTGACGCTAAATGAGAAAGAGTATGTAGCAAGTACTGTTCACACGAAAAACGAAGTGTAATTTTTTTTCTCTTTTAAAACGAGATAGCAGGGACTGGGGAAAGGCTACAGGTAGGTAAATATGCACCAATACATATCGCCCACCTATAGCTTATGTCTAGCGCAGGCAGCAGGAATAATAACAGGACGGAAAGTCCCCTCTCTGCCTTTTGAGTTTATAACGGCTTGTGTTGCCCATGCCTATGGATTGATAAATTACATAATATAATCTTGAGCTGTAATAAAAGGAATATATATAATTACCGTTTCTCCCAATGACGCTTCAAATGTTAGTGCTGTGTTCATACTTGGTAGGTCTGCTTCATTCGCTTTCAGTCGAGTGGAGAAGAAATCTGGGGTCGCTTTCGAAATACTTCAGAGAGAAGTAAACAATAAGCATACACATCTATCTTTTTTATCCTTTTATAATGCATTTGGCTGCGAAGTCCAGCTGATTTCGCATATTTTTTTTTTTAAGGGAGCCGCTCTGGATGGTGCGCTGTCCTTGAAGAATGAGCTTGGCATTACATAATTTCAGAAAGTGGCCGACGTAGTAAGCCCAGGATGCGTATCGGCAACAGCGAGAAAAACCATTGCCGCTTCCAGAGACGCGGCAGAACTCGCTGCGCCTCTAAGATGTAAGGGCCTTCTTTTTAATTCGATGTATCGGGACACTTTCGGTGCCGTTGCATCGTTTCATTCGTTCTTTCTATCGTCACGGCCAAAAAAAAATGCCGCAGCTCTTGCGGGAAGAGCTAAACTGCAGTAGGGCGCGGGTCCTCACTCTTGTTAAAAGTGCGTAAAAGAAATCGCTTACTAACAGAAGACACACATCCGGAGACAAGTTCGGACAGAATGTAAACGCTTCGTTGCCCAACATACCACACCGAGTGTGTTCGATCTGTCCCACCGTGAGTAGGAGCGGTCCAGGCTGATCTGGGAAGGAATAGGGACGCATTCCAATTAGGACGTTTTCATGCACTCCCTCCGCCCGGTTTCGGCAAAGCAAGTCCGAACATATAAAAAAAAACAAGAACAGAGTCTGCCGTGGGAATCTCGGAAATAGCTCGTTTGCCTTTAAGGCACGTCCGGCGGCCGCTGCATTTTTTTCCCCTTAAGGCACCGACTATGTAGGCTGCGGAGCACCCGGTCGTTGAACTCGCGTAGTCTGTGTGCGCGATCGATGCGTGTTAACCGTGGGTTCGCACTCAGGGTCCGCAGCATACACGGCCTTAATTGCATCGTTTCTTCACGCGCAGCGTCAGGAAGTGTATTAGTAATCTGGACATGGCGAAGCGCCTTGTGGTATAACCAGTAGGAGTGTACAAGAATCTCGGGCTGCTGCGGTACTTCGATCGTCGGCAGAGGCTGCATTTCACATAGCGCCAGCGTGGGCGATAAATATTGGGTGTTTACTTAGGTACCTAAACAGAGGTTTGCGGGTCTGTCTACGGACTGAGCGAGCGAGCGTTGTGCTGGCATGGATATCATCATCATCAGCAGCAGCAGCAGCAGCAGCCTGACAACACCCACTGCAGGGCAAAAGCCTCTCCCATGTCTCTCCAATTAACCCTGTCCTTTGCCAGCTGCGCCCACCCTATGTCTACGAAGTTCTTAATCTCATCCGCCCACCTAACCTCCTGCCGCCCCCTAGCTGCTACACTTGCCTTCTCTTGGAATCCACTCCGTTACCCTTAAGGACCAGCGGTTGTCTTGTCTTCGCAATACATGCTCTGGCCAAGCCCATTTCTTCCTCTTGATTTCGACTAGGATGTCATTAACACGCGTTTGTTCCCTCACCCACTCTGCCCGCCTCCGGTCTCTTAACGTTACACCTGCCATTTTTCTTTGCATGATTCGCTGTGTCGTCCTTAACTTATCCTGAACCCTTTTCGTTAGCCTCCACGTTTCTGCACCGTAGGTGAGTACCGGTAAGATGCAGCTGTTGTACACTTTTCTTTTGAGGGATATTGGTAAATAGCCATTCATGATCTGAGAGAACGTGCCATATGCGCTCCACCCCATTCTTATCCTTGTAATTATTTCCCTCTGATGATTCGGATCAGCTGTCACTACAGGCCTGCCCTAAGTAGACGTATTCCTTTACCACTTCCAGCACCTCACTACCAATTGTGAACTGCTGTTCCCTTGCCAGACTGCTGAACATTACTTCGGTTTTCTGCATGTTAATTTTTAGGCCCACCGTGTTGTTCTGCCTGTCTAAATAATTGATCATGATTTGCAATTCATCTCCTGACTCAGCAGGGCAATGTCATCAGCGAAACGCGGATTATTTAGGTATTCTCTATTAACTCTTATCCCCAACTGTTCCAAATTCAGGCCTCGGAATACCTCCTGGAAACAGGCAGTGAACAGCATTGTCGAGATCGCGTCTTTTTGCCTGACGCATTTCTTATTGGAATTTTATTGCTGACTTTATGGAGGACTATGGTAGCTGTGCATTTACTGTATATATCTCCCAATATTTTGACCTCAGGTTCTTCTACACCGAGATTCCGCAATGTATGTACGACTGCTGAGGTTTCCACTGAGTCGAATGCTTTCTCGTAATCATTGAAGGCTGTATATAGGGGTTGGTTATATTCTGCTCACCTCTCTATCACCTGATTGATAGTGTGGATATGATCCATTATGGAATATCCTTTGTCAAAGCCTGCCTGATCATCTGATTAATGGAAGTCTAAGCGTGCCCTGATTCTATTAGCGGTTACCTTAGTAAATACCTTGAAGGCAGCGGACAGTAAGCTGATCGATCTGTAATTTTTAAAGTCCTTGACGTCTGCTTTCTTATGAATTAAGATTATATTTGCGTTTTTTCAAGCTTCTGGTACGGTCGAGGTCATAAGGTCATAATCTAGGTTTGCTAGCACAATCTCCCCTCCATGCATCCTTCAACAGATCTGCTATTACCTGATCCTCACCAGCTGCCTTTCCCCTTTGCATTGCTCCTAAGGCTTTCTTCTTATTTTGTTAATGGCGGGATGACGGATAGCTGTGCGCTACTGTCTCTCTCATTAACGTTCTTATTACATTGGCTACTGTATAGATTTGTGTAGAGCTCTTCGGCTACTTTAACTATCTTATCCATGTTGTCAATTACATTGCCTTCCTTGTCTCTAAGTGATACAGCTTGTTTTTACCTATGCCTAGTTTCCTCTTCACCGCTTTTATGCTACCTCAGTTCTTTAGGTGGCGGTGGCAGTGGTTTTATTAAAAATAATAGTAAAAAGGAAGGAAAAGATATTTGCTAGCCCCGGCATCTGCCATCGATACTGAAGCACCTGAGCTGGGGCAGCGGAAATAAAGGACAGCAGGCAGAATGGAGAAATGAAATGAAAGAGGTGAGGGGACAGGAATAGAGGATAGGGGGAGAAGTAATATGTACAAAATATTTACACAATAAGAAATGTGTCCAGGTTGTGCGCGTGATTAGTTCATGTTAGAGGAATTAAATCACACACGCACACAGCACTGTGTTGGTTACAACTGGAGTGGGGCGTCCAGTTATTAATCGTTCAAGGTAGAACTCGCGGAGCGTTCGGTCACTGCGTGTAACTACCTGACGGAGAACAGACGGGATGTCAAGCCCGTGTGTTCGAGGAATGCACAGAGGCTCACCAAAGTTCGCTCACGAGTGCGCGCACTGCCCTGCGGCCGCAATAGCGTCTTGATGGAGTCTGGTAGTATGCCCTGCGCCCTATAGGCCGCGAGCATATCGCGACGAGCATCGGCGAACGCGGAACAGCGAAGAAGCAGGTGTTCTAGTGTTTCCACTGCACCGCATCCGTCGCACACATCACTCGTCGCGATTCCGTGACGCACCCGTCGTTCCCAGGTCCACACGCAGCCAATGCGCGCGCGGAGGATAATTGCACGTTGTGACCGTGTAGCACTCTCGATTCTCTCCATATTAAACTTCCTTATGGTAGCTACCTTACGCTTATTTATTAACTTCGATAGCTCAGCTAGTTCCATTTTGTCTGTAGGGTTAGACACACTCCTGCTTTGACGTTTTTTAATCGGATCTTTCGTCTCCCGAGATAGCCTGCCGGTATCTTGTCAAGCCGACCCACCGCCTACTTCTACTGCGCACTCTTTAATGATAGCTGTCAGATTATCGTTCATTGTATAAAAATCAAGGTCGTCTTCCTCAGTTAAAGCCGAATATCTGTTCTGCAGCAATATCCTGAATTCCTCTATTTTCCCTTTTACAGCTAGCTCGTTAATGGACTTCCTCTTCACTACCTTCTTCCGTTCCCTCTTCACGTCTAAGATAATTCGCTCCCTGCACGAGACGTGTTTTCTTATGGTACAAGCGAAGGTACTTGTTTCGTGTTTTAGAAATTGTTGTCGATGTAGAGAATAAGAAAGCGAATGACATAATCTATGGAGTGCTTTCTTTTTTGCGTCGTTGTTGTTGCCTCATGTCTGATTTTTTTTTACTGCCTCGTGGGACAGGGTTCGGTGACTTAACGCGCTGTTCGGGCGATTTCGTGGGCTATTTTTGGTTCGTGTTACGGTTACCTCTTTCCTGCTGAGACCGCTTATTAGCAGTGTTTCAAAAAATGTACCCCTTCTTAAGCGTGTTTTCCTATCGGGTATTTTTTTAATAATGACATTGAAGTAAAGACAATCACAAACTCCCGCATCAAGTTATGCTTCACAGTCGTCGTTTGCAGGATGTCTGCTGACCTGAGATTGAAAAAGGACCTAGTGAAACAAGCAGAAATTAAGTTAATTATAATGGGTGATAATTTTTCCGCAAAGTGAAAACGAGACAAACAGCGGAGTGAAAAAGTTCAGAAAAATATCGAGATGGGTGAATTTATATACCTACTTGTCCAATCCTCGTTTTCATTGCCTTTTACCCTTTCTGTAGACGATTGGCGAGTGGACAGAATCCCAATGATTCCCAATGCGAACACCACGCGTATTCGTCTTTTCCGAAAGAACAGCACTCTGCTGCAGGGAGAACAGTTCATATCTGACGCCAGTAGCTAGCGATGATTCTAACAGCGCTTTGGTTCTGTCCAATCAGAGAACCCTACTTCCAGCTCAAATTTTTCTCATCATGGCGCACATCGCTTGAGAAGTAATTCGCCCTCAGCAACGGCCTGCATTGCCCAAAATTATGGAGAAAATATTGTCTCCTGTAGCTTTGCCTGTCGAAAAATGAACCAAGCGACGAGTTGGGCAGGCGGCATAAACAACGCAACTCGCCCATTCGCCGAATCGGGTGCCCTTTGCGCCGTGCGTCTGCGCAGGTATGAAAAGCTTGCGAAGGAGGCAATATCCAGCGGCACTCCTTCATTATTGAGGAACGCAGAGTCGTGTTGGGCGAGGCTTTGGGCCAAAAAAGGCGTCTCCTGAAAACAAATTTCAAGCTCTCGGCGGCACAGAAAGGAGAATTTTGATCCAGTCAGACCGGCGCTGTTTGCCGTAGTATAACACAAAAAAAAATGGAGGTGGTTTAGCTCTGGTTAAAGCTGGAGTGCCGCGAAAGCTACAGCTGGCTGAGTGGAACTTGGTCGCGTGACCAACCACGTGACGAAGCACGTGATCAGCCACGGCGCCGCGCCGCCGGCAGCTGCTCCGCACCACGTTACCAACCACGTGACAGCGTGGTGGCGCAGCCACAGGGTGGCGGCACCGCCACGCTGAAGGCTCAAAATTCTACCGTAATGTAAAAAAAAAGCTGTGCGCATTTTGGTGGTCGTTTCTCTGAGAGAACCCTCCAGCGCCAACTTTCCACTCGAAACTAAACCTAGCATTTTGTGCTACGCGAGGACGAAATTGCGGCCGCTTCTGCTATTCAGGTTTTACTGAACAGAGCCGCTGCACATAAAACCAATAAGGGCCGCCGTTCTAATACCTATTGATACACATAAGAAATGAATTCGCGGGGAGATTTAAATGAAGAAAATGGAATCTTACATTCAGAAGGACTGGCGCTTTCTGTCTGTTTGCGGAAAGTAATTGTAATAAACCCGCCCTTCGCACACGTACCAATAAATGTGAACAGCTGTCTGGATCCTGCTTAACATCGAGTCCAGACTATCCATGAGGTCGCACTCGAGCATCATGATCATTTACATATACGCGGCTCGCCCCGTCGCAGGCGTGACAGCTACCCTCATCCAGTCCTAACAACAAACATTAACCCTCTGACCGGACTCTTAACCATTCTCAGCTTCTATCGTGGAGATCTTACGAATAATGCATAGTATGCAGGAGCTTGCATCGATAAAAGCTACCCCTACCACATGCACGATCTGCACAGTCTACCCTACAGTTTTGGAACATTTCAACGGTCCACATACCATCCATACACCACGACAAATTAGCAGATGCACTCGCTTGTATTCGCTGCGCCTCCACCTGGATCCAGATTGCTCCTAGCCACCCCGGGATTGCAGGCAACGACCTGATAAACCAACTAGCCCGCGATAATTAAACTGGCCTCCTGCAATTCCGTGGCCATACCCTACTTACAGGACAGAACTCTTCCGGTAAAAGAAAGACAGTTTCTCCTATTATGTCAACCTCCGCGATAACAGGCCAACCCTTCCAACTCCACACCCTTCTCCATCGACTTCGTCCATTAGATGCCTTCACGAAATTAAACTCAACGCCCTGCTCTCACCGGCACGGGCTTTCTTCCTAAAATACAGTCTACAGCGTCCACTGCATGCTGTAACTGCTCTTAAACATGCGCCAATCTGCCGCCTTGGTTCGCAGATCCTTCACGGCCATTGAGTCTCCTCACCTCTCCTCCCCACACCTTATTCCGTGGAGTGCTTAGCTCGTCTGGGAGAAGCTCCAAGACCAGCTAGCCCTCGTGCACCAGGCCCGCTCTTTTCTTGGTGCTTGACTCTGAGCGATCAAATAAAAGGATTCTACTATTACTACTACTCACCCACCCCATGACCGTCACACGTCCCGAAGCCACTTCAGACGACGCCTCAAAAAAAGTTTGTTGGCGCTAAAATCACCTAAATGTAAGCCGACAGGCGGAAAATATCCGTGATCGGAAGACAGCTGTGCTGTAGCTTGGCCGTTAGGCGAAGTGGCGTATAACGCACAGGCTAAGCTACGAACAATGGCAGCGTACGAGAAAAAGCGAAGGATTAGCTAGTAGCAGCGACAGTTTCTCAATACGTCCATTCCACCGCAGCGGACAAAGCTTACGTATGGCATATGCCGCGAAGAAAAAGAGCTAGAGAGAGAGAGAGAGAGAAAAAGACCCGTAAAGAGCAAGCTTGATTCTCTAAGAAGCTTAGAGAGACGTCTTCTTGCTACCAATGGCAAGCCGTCCTCTTGCGCCCTTGCTCTGTGAACCGGAAGAGGAGTGTAGCGCTTTGAGGTTGTGCGAACCATAAATCTCCTTTTATTGCGTTCGGCAACAAATTGCGCCTATCTAATAGCGGCGCTTTTTTTCCCGCCGAGAGCCTCCGGTTCTCGAAAGTGTTCATCAGGCCAGCAGCGCCTCTCCGTTCCGGGGGCTTTTCATAATCCCTCGCCGTTCCGTTCGCGATTCTCCGTCATAACCTGGATGTTGCGCAAAGCGTGAACTGATACGGGCTGACAGGCGGCCGAAATTAGCTCCACTCTTTCTTTTTTTCCGGGCGCAGTGTTCATCTAACGAAGTCGCGACATGCATGGGAGCTAGAACAGAAAGAAAAAGAATATAGATGGAAAAATGACGATAAGTAGTTGGAAACGAGCGTGATACGAAGGAGCTGCGCCATGAGCCATGCTAGCAGACGGTCAATGAATGATGCTTTTACGGGGTAGTTCAGCGCCCGAGGACGGGAAAGGACCGGCTATAATATATTTCCGTATAATGTACAGCTCTACAGAATCTGCCTCAAAATTTATGCTTCAGGTCAAGAAACGCCAGAAAGCGGAGACAAAGAAGGCACTCAGATGTCGCATCTTCGCTCCCTGCTTCTGGCGCTGTTTTCCCCTTAATGCGAACTAACTGTTAATGCGAACTATCTATTTTATAAATTTGCATAGTATTTATTTCACCACCAGTGGGGTCTGGTTTTGGCGCCGTAAATGCCTTGTGCTACAACTGCTTAGTACGCGTTGAGCGTTGAGGTGATATTGCTTTTCACTCTACAGCCTAACAACTGGGGGGGGGGGGGGGGGTTAACAGTACAAAAAATGGGGAATGACAGGAGTTTTAATACGCAGGGATGAGTGAGTCAACATAGCCGCAGTGGCAGGAGGTATATCGCATACGAGCCTCTGAGCTATCTACTTATATTACTTATTGATTATGTCATAAGAACCCGCAGTTCACTTTTTTTTAACGCAAGTTTGGCCTTCGCAAAGCAGAAAACCTCTCAGTGCTAAACTACTATTACAGCTTTTCGCATTAGGTTTCTGTTGAATATGCTCGTGCATAGTCAACGGTTCCACGAAGGTTAGTCTGGCAAGGCATTAGTTGAAGTAAAAGTTTAACAGACACTGACCAAGTCAAAGCCGCGAATATATATTCCATAAAAGGCAAAGGAAACAATCCGGGCTTACCATTAACTTCGTGATCACCATTACTTTAAATGATGCAACGAAGTTAGTTGATCGGCGTGGTAGAGGTGCGAACCGAAAGCGTGATATATCGGTCACGGTTAAAATAGGAAGTGAGCATATGAATATCATAGATGAGAATAGGGGGGGGGGGGGGGGGAGCTCGCGCGTTGCCTGTTTATTTGGAAGGTTGCGGAATAGTCATTTGTTCTTCGGTGTATTTTGATAACGATAATGATTACATGCAACGTCGAAGATGATAAGACGCGATAAGCCTTTGTTCGCCTTCTCTAAGTGCATCAGTGCGCAGAGGCCAAATACTCGAAGATGATTACTTCATCTGCGAGAAAAACTTAAGTAACACACTACACACTTAGCTGGGGACGGCCCGTTTTTATTTTGGCAGCATCTTCTCATACCCTATCGGTGGGCTATCTCGCTCTCGTAAACACCCGAGGCAGGCCCGGAGGGAGGCGGGAGTTTTCTCCTCCTGCAAATACGTCCACGGGCTAGACCCGAGTTTCGAGGCGAGTTTCGAACTTGCCACGCGCGAAATGCGATGTGACAAATTGGACGGAATCGAGCGTGCCAAGGCATGCAGCGCTGTAGGGAGGCCTGTATTTTTCGGAGACTTTCTTTCGGAATTGGTTTCTAAAACTTGGCTCGTTGAAGCCATAACGGCAGCAGGATCAGACTCGGAAGCCGAGCGTATTGCCGCAAGGCTGATGAGAAGATCCGCGTGGTGAGGGCGGAAGCACATTTGCCCAGGCGAACGGAACGCTCCACCGCGAGAGTGTGAGGCCAAGGCAGAGAACGAAGAGAGGGGGGGGGGGGGGGGGGGGAAGAGCTCGGAAGTCAAAAAGCGGAAGGAAACTCCAATGACACCGTAATAGCTTTGGGATGGTCCGCCCGGGGGATCTGGGCCCGAAATATGGCGGTCGAACATCCCTAGCGGTCTGTGAATCTGACGGGCTGTGCTACTTTATTCTTTCTAGTCACTTTTTTCCAAAGCGCTGCTTGGTTTCCTGACGGCTGCAGCTAGATTTCAGTGGTTTTTAGACCGGCGTTTAGATATCTAGGAAGAGGCATAAATTTTGCGACCGTCAGGAACGAGCCATCATTTGACTGCTTTCCGCCGTTCATAAACTGTGAATAACTTAAGGGCCAATTTTGAAAATACTAAAACCGCGGTTGTCGTGATTTTTAACTGATGGCGTGACAAAATATTCGGTGATTACATTCTGAGGTTACGATAATGCGATGAGGAAAAAAGGTAAGAAATGTAGTAAATAGTAATTTCGACGAGGACCTACCATAAAATTTGCATCACTTCGCTGTTAGGCTCATTCACTTCTCTAGCAATAGTTATCTCGTGTCTTATTGTGATCTACTTCCAACGTTTCTCTTGATGAGTGGGCCAATTTGTAACTACTTATTTGAGCGTTGTATATTGACTTTCATTTCTTCCAAATAGCGATGATGATGATGATGATGACGATGATGATGATGATGATGATAGATTTTTATGGCGCAAGGGCATCTGTGGCCAAAGAGCGCCATGGCACAAGGTATTTTCTTCTACTCTATCTCGGGTCAAATACCCATTTCCCAAGCATTATGAACACGGTGGTTTGAACTTCACCAAGGTTGTATAACATTGAAACTAAGGAGCAAAAATTCAGGGGCACTTTGTTGACCTAAAGTGCGGTGAGGCGAAAGCCTTTAGCACAGTGCTGCGGCTTGTGTCACTGATGTGTGGTTCAGATGGTAATTAAGTACACAACTGTTTGTGAATCTTAAATGCTGGAGACACTGGAGGGCATTTGGGAGGCATCCGTCTGATTCAACGCCTTTCCGCAAACTCTCCAGTCCTAGACAAGGAGAACTGCGTATGCGTTGGCAGGAAGTAGCGTAGTCGTTAGCACGCCCGGCTGTGGAACGGAAACATGGTGGTTCGAATCCAATTGTGCACAAAGATTTGTTCCCTTATCGAGTTGAAGAGCGCAACGGAGGGACGGACGGTATGACGTCACTTCCGTTGTCGTGACTTCCGGTTGGCGATGTAACGGAAGGACAGGATCTAGACCGGGTGTATGAGCCATTAAAGGCTTTCGCCTTAAAAGAGATTCTGTTTTATATGTTTTTGTTTTTACCGTAGCAACAGACCCTCAGTGCAGCCGGTGAAAAAGCCAGCGCCCAGTGCTATGTACTGCTCCTCTTCGCACCTATAGGCAACCAGGAGTTTTTTTTTTTGCGCGCGCGCTTGTGTGTGTGTGTGTGTGTGTGTGTGTGTGTGTGTGTGTGTGTGTGTGTGTGTGTGTGTGTGTGTGTGTGTGTGTGTGTGTGTGTGTGTGTGTGTGTGTGTGTGTGTGTGTGTGTGTGTGTGTGTGTGTGTGTGTGTGTGTGTGTGTGTGTGTGTGTGTGTGTGTGTGTGTGTGTGTGTGTGTGTGTGTGTGTGTGTGTGTGTGTGTGTGTGTGTGTGTGTGTGTGTGTGTGTGTGTGTGTGTGTGTGTGTGTGTGTGTGTGTGTGTGTGTGTGTGTGTGTGTGTGTGTGTGCGTGCGTGCGTGCGTGCGTGCGTGCGTGCGTGCGTGCGCGTGCGTGTGTGTGTGTGTGCGTGTGCGTGTGCGTGTGCGTGTGCGTGTGCGTGCGTGCGTGCGTGCGTGCGTGCGTGCGTGCGTGCGTGCGTGTGTGTGTGTGTGTGTGTGTGTGTGTGTGTGTGCGTGCGTGCGTGCGTGCGTGCGTGCGTGCGTGCGTGCGTGCGTCTTCCGACCGTTCTAGAGCGCTATAAAACAAGGGCAAAAGCCTTTCAGCAAGCAGTAATATCATTACCTTTAGTTTAGAATAGCTTTGTTCCCCTTTTTCTCTTTCCTCTTGTCTTTTTTTTCTTTTTTATCAATTTGCTGCTCCATGTCTGTCCGCATCCGCTAACTCTTGTTTTCGTTTCTACAAACATTTGCTTTGCGCCCTGACATGCGTTACTCCTGCACCATGGTGTTGGCAACATGCAGGAACATAGCGGCGACGATCGATGCAAAGGCGAACTAATCTCTCAGTGTCTCGTATACTTACTTACAGTGTCTCGTATAATTTACGGTTGTTTCCAGGAAAACACTCACTCACGTAGTCTTACCACTCACATTATCAGCTCAGACAATGGTAACTACATCTTAATCGAATGTGAACGAGGGCCGTATTAGTTTTTGCTCACCGCACGTGTGAGCGACCAGGTTGTCCTTTTTATATGCTGCTCTGATGGCGCGTGAAAGACGTGGGCGTGTACGCCGTATTTCGCTTCGGACGCCGCATGCTTAGGTCACTTTATTGCGCCTTTATTCCCTCCTCTTCCCACTTTTCCTGCTGCTGTGATGTGCCCTTCCTTGTTCGAATAACAAAAAGCTGCAGGCGAGAGATGAATTACCCCGGTCGATGACGTCACGCATGCTCTGTACAAATAAAGACGCTTTACACTCTGTTGATTCGAGCATTCGGTTTATTCGAAATGACACTTTAGCCTCGTCGACATAACTTGCGTTAAAAACAATACCATTAAATCTAACTTTGCTGAGTTCAAGCAAAGTGTCGATCCCGAATGAGTTTGAATTTCTCGCTAATCGACTGCATAAACTCAAATAAACAGCGCTGGCACACGGCGCATGAAGAGAGAACGAGACACATAGTTGCGCTGAACTACCAACTTTAATATCAAAGGGAGATGATCCGCGGGATATACACAGTTACTCAAAAGTTTCATACAGTGTATAAAGCTCTCTTTGTCCCTCGTCTTCTCTCTCTTAACCCCTCAGCTTCGCAGCCAAATTCTGCTCTTCAGCATTGCTTTAGAACATCCACAAATAACACTGGCAGCGTATGTACGTGCTGTGTCTCTTGTTTTCACCTTTTTTTTTCCTGGGCTGTTGTCTCACACTCAGCCAGCAAGTTAGGAGGCCCCTTCATCGTGCGCTCCCGCTTACTTCGGCTCTCTCCATTATTGAAGTCGTTGCGATAACCATCCAAACCCTTCTTGCTTCCATTGCAGTTCCTTTTATTGTGCCTTTCGAGTTCGGTGGCAAGTGCTGTCTTCTCATCTTCTGCCTCGGCTTCACGCCTGAGCGGCAACCGAGTTTCGGTCGTCTGCACTGCGAAAAGAAGCCTTGTCGATTGTAGTAGATTTATTTGGAGTGTCCTTTTTTCTACATTATAGCTGGTGGAGAGCAATTTGTACGCTGTCAAATTGACCATTGAGTCTCGTCTGCTAGCGGACGACTGCAACTGGGACACAAAGTCCCGTTCTAGTCAGTAGTAGTTATTTTGCTCCTTACAAGGAATGTGTCGGTCTGTTACTTCTCGATTACAATGTTATCCAGCGTCCTAGATGTTTTGAGGCTTGATCGAACTTTTCAGAGCTGCAAAAAAAAAAAGAAACGCTGAAAAACTGCACACAGGAAAAAAAGGAGTAATTTGCTTTTCTTCGCAAAAAGAGAAAACAAGCATAGCTCAAAGGAACGATATCTTAACAATATCTTAAAAATATTTTTTCACGTAGTTCCTGAACTATACATGTATATCGGTAAAATGTGAAAACTGCCTTTGGTTTGCTCACCGCTTTTAGTAATGATTTCTGGTTGGCCATATCATTATTTCCGTCCCACCCTGCGTCGAATTGATATCACCCAACATCTGAGGCGGTACTTTATAGTTGAGCAGGCCTTTTCAGCCTAGATTTTAAACATTAGTAACATAGCTTAGTGGCCGATTTGGTAATGCATAAAAAAAAGTCAAAAATCAACGATAAAAGCGCAAAAACCTGATACAAAAGAAAGAAAGAAACGAATGAGCGCTACGAGACAAAAAGCGTTTCATGCCTCAGCTGTACTCCCACGAAAAAATACGCCAGCAACAATCGTTCCCGGTGCTGTCGTCCGGCTCATTATTACAGAAAACTCTGATCTCAACCAGCGACCGATCGTCTTTTTCATGGCATATCATTTTATTTACCCGGATTCACATAAAATCATTACAGGGGGGGGGGGGGGGCGTAAAATATAAAAGCGTGAAAAACACAAAGCCAAGCAATACAAACAGAACTACGATGATAAGCTGAAATAGGTTACTAAAGAAAATATTACTGCGAATTGGGAAAAGGTACAGGGCCTCTAATTGATGCGACGCATGGTGTAAGATGGTTCCAGTCAGCCGATTTGTGTGAGATGCATGCATAGAAGAGAAAGTTGATGGTACAAGTGACCATATATATGTACTTTGTGAACGTGATCAATGCGCTATCACGTATAAAATGGGCAAGTGAGAATTGACGATTTATTCGGGATGGTGGTAGATTTTACAATGTAAGTAAAACGAAAATACTTTACTGCCGTGTTCAAGGTGCTTTTGCGGTTATAGTTCAGTAAGATGACAGCGTGAAGAGTTCTGAGTTTCTTCGAGAGAAGATGCAAGTGTTGAAATCCAATGTGGCAGACTGAGGACGCTTATTTAATTTAAGCTTAACTTATGTTTTGTAGAATGCTAGTTTGACTGCATAGGTACATAGCCGAGAGTGCCGTTTACCTTGTTAATAATGTAGTTGTTATTAATGCACACTTTCAAGGAATGTCTAATGTAATGTGCGTGGCCATTTAGTTATTGATTGAAGTGTGTTCCAGGTAGTGTTACGCAGAACATGCTTAGCGGAGTGATAAATAGTGCGTGACGCGCGCGTATCTCTGAATTATGCTTAGCATTTAAATACATTAGTCATGTTTCGCACCAGTCGGACAAACTCCTTATGTCGTTTTGTAGGCGCAAGACGTCAGTGCGGTTAGAAATTTCAAGGTAAATAACACAGTCGTCAGTGAATAAGTGAAGAGGAGAGGAGATATATTTGGGCAGGTCGTTAATGCGTATACTTTAAACAGCGAAAAGAACCTAACATAGAGCCTTGTAGTAGATACCCCAGGCGTAATTGGGAAGTTAGCATTATTTACAGAGACAAACTGTCTGCAGTTATTAAGAAAGTAGTCCATCCACGTTAATAAATTGTGGTTTAGGCTAAGGCTTTGAAAGTTCATTAGTAAAGATGGCGGTTAACTGTGTCAAATCGCCTAGCTCTTCATCTATAGCTTGTGCCCGATGTTGAAAAAAATACACAGGGACGATATTCGATGATGCAGCTGTACAACGCCTTACCTGTACGACTAGAAAACGTCGAGTGTGAGACATGGCTTCAGTATTGGTCCCTCCACGCCCACTTAAGTAGAATCATAGATGATGGTTGCTTAAAGAAATAGTGAATAAAAATCTGCCGCGGAGATTTCTAGCACAAACGATAGCTGTGCCACTGTGAGTGACCGAAACAACACTCTTTTGACAGAGAAATGTGCAGAAAGTAGTTATTTCAATGAATATTTCTGAAACCGTCACACCTAGCGGCCGCTCGGCAAAGGGTTCACAATGCGGGATGTGACGTCAGCCTTACCCGTCGCCAGCGCAGACAGCAGGAAAGTGTAAGCCTTCGTCGTGCTTTTGCTTCATTGTTCAGTTCATTTCGTTCGGCTTCCTCCTGTCCGCGCTTCAAGATTCCCTGCCTGAATCTCGTGGTTGTATACTTTGGCGGACAACTGGCCTGATTCGGTCACAATTAATCGGAGATCCCCATCCTTTGCAGCGACGGCAAAACAAGAAAGCGACATTTCTCAGAGATGGTACTGGTAGCGCCACCACGCGCCTGCCATAAGAAAGAGTGGGCGGCGCTTTCGTTTTTTTTTTGTTATTGGGGCAGCGTCCCTGCTGGCATAAGTAATATTTCCACACATAAACAAACGCGAGGATTCCTGATCTACGCACTGCGAAGCCAGCTTACCTATGGCGCTGCTAGGAGTAGGCGTTGCGTCATGCCCGCCACATCATCGGCAGGCACGCGTTGAGTGCGGCCCTGTGGCCGCTCACAAAACGCCTAAAAAGCGCCCATATGCACAAAAATAACCGGAATGACGACTGTATACTTAGGTACTCGTATCTTACGTATGAAGACCCACGATTTTCTCAGCATTTCCAGAATTTTATACAGAATCCCTTCAAATCGCCCGCAGTGATTGATTTCTCTGACCATACATGCTGTTAGGTCCAAAATACACAGCGGCTCAAGCCAAGAAACCTACTGTTGTTAAAGTTGTTACTGTGTTTTTTTTTGCACTTTTAAGCTTATTAATGTGAAATGTCTACACGCAGGCACCCAGCTTTACAACAGCGAAATTAAATTTCAATCATCAATCGTCAAAATCACCATCAAATCCAATCATCAGCGCGCAAACTGCCACTCAACGTAACCTGATGCGCGTAACATGATGTAACGTAAAGAAGATGTGCGGTTGGCTTCGAGATTTTCGACCGGTTGGATTTCAACAAACATGTGGGCATCATTCCCATGATCAACTCAAATATGATGCTAAGAAAAGGTCTCCCCCAACGCTTCCCATTTAATCTCATACGACGACAAATGCCCGCACACCTTTCTCGCGAATTTCTTTATCACGTAACTCAATGTTTCATTTGTTTTTCCTTGTTATGTTTCCCTTACGTCGGTGTCCACCTTGTTGCTCCTCATTGAGGGCTTATTCAGACACACATGATATGTGTAAAACTATGCTGCCGTACACATGGATAGAATTAATGCTCAGCTACACTTACTTAAACTCTTCCTGAACATGCTAAAAAAACAGAAGAATGGTTTTATTTTCAACGCAATAACCGGAGCAGCTGTTAATGGGGGCGTGAGCAAGTGCGCCTTGAACGAGAAAGCGTCTCATTCCTCAGCTTTACTTCCAGTGAACAAACAAGCCAGCAGCGCTTCGCTTCTATAGTGCTGTACTCTTGCTGTGTATTGCAGAATACTGAGATTTCTATACGTCTCAGCTTCCACTTTTACTCGCGCAATGCAAATGACGCCGCCTCTGAAGGAAAAAGCCACTCTTATGAGCTCGACTTACGTGACTGCAAAATGAGCGCTGCTTGTGTTTCAGCGCTGCTCGGTGTGCATTTCGCAGGGATAAGAACTTCTCGACAAGGAGGCGATCAGCATGCGGAGTTTGTTACAAAGCTCCAGGCATGCGGCTGAAGGGGCCTAGCTAAATCACCTCCATCCCCGAAAAGATAACAATAAAATGAGGACGTGCAGGAGCAGTGCCGTCGCGGTGGCCCGTTAAGACGGTTAATTTTAGTACCTTTTCAAAGTACCTTCAAGCCCGGGGATGAGTCATTTTTTTTTCATAAAATTCCGGTCTGCCTTCTTGGAATCTTTGCTTCCGTTGGCTTTGTCAGTTCATTTTTTCCTTTATTAAAGCCTTGTCTCGCCCCAGCGATCTTTTACCCCTAACGGTTGATTCTAAAGAGAGACTGCTGAAGTTGCTCTGTACTGAGTAATTCTCATCCTCTTAATCCTGGCTCGCGCATGAAGTGCAATTTAAGTATGAGCTAAGAAGAGCAGTGAAACTTCAGGAAAGGACGCCTGACCTCTCATCTTTATTCTGTTTACTAAGAGCTAGTTGGGTTAAGCTAACTAACCTTTAAGACGCGGTGCCTCGGACGGTCGTTCCGCCTTATCTACAAGCGTTCGCAAATAGTAGATTTTCTTCTTTTAGAATCGTTTTTATTTTTCCTTGTATCCAGTAATTTGTTTTGCAAACGGCGGTCCTTTATGAGACCTGTGAAGAAGCTATTGGCCAATCAAGCCCTGCGATGCGACTCACAGAGTTAAACTGATCAATGAAGCTTCGTAATGAGCGGTTTAGACTGAAAATCGAGACATAGATATACTGGGAGTCTCATGTGAAGCAAACAACATTAACAAAAACTTCATTTCTCTGCTCCAACTGATTGAATCAGTTGTAATAAGTGCGTACCAGAGAAACAATTCTTATATTTCCTCACACGGGCATCTAAATTTACCGTGATATTAGCTATTAAACCATTAAAGCTACGCATAACGCCTCTTTCGGGAACTGTCGGAAGGAACCGTTACCGTGATGAATGCGTTCGCACTGTAAGTGGAATACAGGTTTGAACAAATGGCTATGGTTTCTGGTTAAAACTGGAGTTACGCGATAGCTACAGTTGGCCGAGTGGAAGTCGCTCAGTCGAATTGCAAAGTGAGTCTCTCGCCGCTCTGTTTCGCTGGGCGTTCCTTCTTCATCTTCGTCCCACTTGACACGGCGCATGCGCACAGCTGTTTGTTGCAGCTGTTGCGCGCCGCGCCGCCGGCAGCAGCAGCTGCTCCGCACCACGTGACCAACCCACGTGACAAACCACGGCACCAACGGCCGCACCACGTTATCAACCCACGTGACCAACCACGTGACCAACGGCGCCGCCACGGAGCTCTAGTGGTGCCATGCTGAAGGGTCGAAGAGGTGGCGTAGTGTAGCTATCGCTACTAAATAAAGTAAAACAATACGGTTGCCAGCCACCTTGAGCAAAACGGAATAGAAAAATGCAAGTGTGTTTGATTATTCGTTCGGCTCAGGTAGACAAATATTTATTGAAAAAGAACGGACAGGTAGGCCTCGACTATAGAGCAAGCGGCTTCCAATGCTGAAGAGCAGGAGATGCACCAGAAGTTTTTATTACAAACGTGTACAGCGTAAAAAAAATATTCGAAATACGGCGTTATTCCAAAGGCTGGAGCAACCCGCACAGAGAAATATTCTGGTCAGTCTCGCACGCTGGGAAAGCGTTTGAGCCAGCGCCGACTTGGGCTCACCATGCAAGCAGCCAGTATCGGGGCGCTAATAGGCGTCGAATGTTCAAAATACGTGTTTATTAAGGCCATATTTTGCCTGTCAGAGCGCAGAAAACACATTCGGAACAGATTATGCTGGTTCGGTTTGCCCACAAATGCTGAATACGTCCTTAGCTCTACAGAGCACTAGAATGAATTCATTTCGACTATCTGCAGTTGGTCATTGTTTTCTACAGTGTATTTCATGTAATTTTCTTACTTGCAGAAATTACAGCATGTTTTTCCTACTTTAAGCATCCCCCATCAATACTGGTCCACTGTCAGGTCGGCAGCATGCAGGGTATTTTTTTTTTTTTGCGATTTCGTGCCTTCGTTATTTGTGTATCAGAAGTTGTCTATTTTATGCGGTGCTATAAATATTCTGCACGAGCAGTAAATAAGGAACTGAGCTATTCAAGATACGTCAGGCATTTGCAAAACAGACAATCAGAATTCTACTTTATTTGGTACGAGGCTCAATGAGGACATCTGAGCCACATCATTCTACCAAAGATACAATAAATGCGGCGACATGCGCCCGGTTGTACTGAATTTTTTTTTAACACGTGCTCTTGTATCAGGCACGCTTTCTATGCAGGTGCTCCGCAATCACATGTTTCTCCTTTCAGGACGCACTGAACCAACTCATGTCATTGATTGCCATACAAATATACAGCAAAACGAAAGAAATGAAGGAAAGGCATCTTCGAACTAGAGCAGGTGGAGATCGACAAGAGTAGATAGGTTCATCGATCTCACGTCCACCGATCGTCCATCTCTTTCCGTCATTCCTTGCGCCATCGTTTCCGGATTCATTAATAACCTAAATAGAGAAAGAAGTTTCGGGAGAGAGTAAATGGCAAGAACGGAAAAGGGTAGCGGCAGAAGCTCACTACAGGGGACCGACAGAGCTGAAATAGGCGCATGCACCTGTTCTCCATGAAATCTTTTCACACCGATCGACACAGCGTAGAGCGGGTTATTATAGGCGATGGAAACAAATAATAGCACCGAGGGCAAGGGTGTAGCTGCAAGTGAAAGGCACCAAGGCGACGTCAAACTTGGCCGGTCTTCGCAAACAAGCTAAAAACTTCCTCATCGAAACTAATGAATAGTGTCGTCATTAGAAGCACAAATTAGGCTCATTTAAGAACTAAGGGGATTTCTTGATAGCAGTCATCCCACAAAGCAATGGTTTCTGAAGAATCACACCGATGGCGCGGGCGCAAGTGTGTCTCTAATGAGCAAAATCCTGTCTTAAAAGGCGCTTTGAATGCGCCAGTGCCCACAATATGTTCGCGACAGTACAACTGCAGAACGCTTGGCGTTGTATTTAAACGTCTTTAGCTATGCAGTTCTGCACAAAGCGGAGACCACAGTGCCCGCCTGAGAACGAAGTCATCTTTGTGAGCGCAGACTTAAGAACTTTTTTTGAAGTGTTTGACAAAAAAAATAGAGGCCGCTGGCATGGTCCACCGGTCCCGTGCAAATCATTGACCATTGGACAGTTATTAGACCAGGCATGTTTATTGCCTCAAAAGCTGTTTCCCAGCCATCGATGCCTTGGGGGAAAAGTTGATTCCGGAACAAAATATTAACCAAGATTAACAAACATCAAGAAATGCGCTTGAGGTAATTCTGCTTATGACCAAGTGGTTACTATAAATGACGTCATTGCCTAGGACGGTAGAAAATTCTCTTCCGTAGCTCCTGGCTGCAAAAAGACCTCACGTTCGCTGATGGTTATAACCGATTGAATTAATAATCTTCCTCCTTTCCATAGACTTTCTGAACTATTTGAAGTATTGCCTCCAAGTTCAGGGTTCTTGGGCATGAATGTGAATTGTGAGGTAACTGCGGACTATTCTAAGATAATGTTATGGAAATATTGAAGGCAATGGTCCATTCTTTCGATGCGTAGCAAAATCTTTTTTTTTAAGTTTGTCAGTCGCTGGCATTGAGTAGTTAAAACTGGCTTGGAAAATCAATGGGGAATGTTTCTGACTATAGCGAAAATGATAATAGCAAAAAATTGCAAGCCTGCCAGGGGAGATGGGCGGATGTATAGATTGTTTAAATTAAATTATACGATATATGCAAAAAAAATAGCGTTCGTAAACTATTGGCCTTTAAAAAACACGTTTCTTCAGAATTTCTACATAAGCGCCTGTTTCTGGTCAAGAGACCGTGAATCGTAACGTAACTCTAACTAACATGAAAATGACGCGGCATGTCGGAATATTCTGCACTGGTACACTGAAGTTACCACTTTAGTTTAACGAAGTTTGTACTGAGCTCTTGTCTGTTGCCTTCAACTGCCGGCGCATGTGGTGTACAGAAGTTTTGAAGCATAAGGGCTACGAAGAATCTTAATTTATTGCAAGTTCGTGCACCTGGAAAAAAATCTGCAGCGTGCACTCGTGCAGCCCCATCGCCATTCACGTCCTAATTCTGACAATTCTGAATTTCTTGTGGGTGTCACATATTCGGGTGCCAGCTGTAGGGCAAGAAAGAAATTAAAATTCTTCATTTCATGCAGCAGAAAACTATGAGGACGAACGTGCCTTCCTTCTTGCATATCAGACGTGCCGAAACTGCATCCCCCGTAGCAGCCGTTGCGCAGTTGTCGGACTGCCTGCGTGCTGTAACAACTGTTCTTTGGTCTCTTCCCTTGCAAAATTATTGCCTACGCCTTCACTGCGGCACATTCTTCTGACACCGTTAAGTTCGTGTTATAGTAGTCTGCGAAGGGAAATCAAGAGAAAAACAAAACTGCCATCAGCATCTTTTGCTAGGGAAACTGACTCCTCTAAAAGGAGTGGGAACTGACCTGCGAAGCTCAGCGTTGGTCCGGAAGTTTCTGCCTTCGTGTTTGCGAAGTCGTAACTTGCTCCTTCCAGCTTCCCTTCAGAATTTTACGGCGGTCGCAAACTGAGAAAAAAAATCCACAAAATCAGTGTCCTAAGAAATGGCGGTGAAAGGAGTTATTCCAGAACCCAGCTGTTTCTGACCATAAATCCGCGCGAGCGTTTCAAAAGCACTGAGCGGAAACGCTAAATCTTCCCAAGTGAACACAGTGACATCACTTTTAGAGGCAGTAACATATTTCTAGCTTCACGCTTTGATACCTTCTTTGACTTCCTCCTTAAACAGGAATGCAAGAGCCATAAAAATGAAATGTGCCTTATGTGCTCAGTTCTGTTCCTTATTCAAGTGCGTTGTCCTATTCTCATTTGCCATTTGTTCCTATTCTGTCTCAAGGCGGCATCTGACTGCACGCCGAAAGTGCTCCCCAGGGAAACCACAAAAGCAAGAATCCGAAAAATCCGAAACTCTGGCTCGCTCCCACCAGCATCTCCTGTGTCTTCGCGGGCGCAAAGTAGGGGACTTTACAGGCAGCTCGAACTAGGGGAGAATCGGATGTAATTATTCTAAAACATGAATGTATGTGAATGTATGTTGAAACTACTGTTCCAATTTCGGGAAACAATTTTGCCCCTAAAAGTGTCGTTTGGCGCCTGCGTTGCATCGCTGCCCCATAAAAAAAATTGTGTTAAGTGCAGGCAGTATTGCCAGTTCACCGGTTGCATTACCAAAAAAATTAGACCACCTCGTCCCACAAACCTGAAGCGTCAGTGGTGCCTTTTCTTCTTTCTTCTTTCTCCACCGCACGCTGCGTCACCGTTTGAGTTAAGAGAGAGATTATTGCGCAGTTTGTGAGTTAGCCGCCAAGATGGCAGCCAGCCTCGCGTCTTCCCGGGGAAAAGAAAGCAACTGGGGGCGCATTCCGCGCACTGCTGTCGTAATGGAATAAAATGAAAAACTGGGACCGCTGTTGAATTGAAGCTAAATTCAACGGGTTACCGCCTTAGCCGCGGGCTTGCAAACATTCTTTTCGTTTCATTATTCTTTTTTCTTACATCTAACTTGAAAAATTAGTACACCTGGATCTGCAGGATTCAATGATCACTAGCTTTTGCTCAAACACAAATTTTCAATACGCTTTCAAGAGGACTACCATTTTAGCCTTTGTCATTCGGTTCGTACGAAAGCAAGCAGAAGGAATAAAAGACTTGCTGTTGATTTGTTTTTCTTTAATTTTTGCCGCGCTTAGAATGCTCATGTTTGTAGAGGACGTGGTAAACATGGTTGTCATTTGTAGCTTGAAGCTTACTCTATTTTTGGTTTCGGTTTCATGGGGTATTAAGTCCCGAAGCGGCTCAGGCTGTGAGAGACGCCTTAGAGAGGGCTCCGGATAATTTCGACCACCTGGGATTCTTTTATGTACAGTCCGCGTAACCTTTGTGTAAAGCGCTCAGGCGGTGCGCACCACTGCAAACAAATCAGGATATTGTACCAGCCGTTAGGCTCCAAGGAAAGCACTTGCGCGGAAGTGGTGCCAGATAGACCAGCAAACACAGTAGACACGAGCACTTTACCCAGAATTCAGGGGCTGCTGTCTCATTTCATTTTTTCTTGTAGGTATGAACTGCTCGAGCGCTCTACACGAGGGCGATGCGGACTGTGCGCTGTCATCGCACAGTATACGGGCCTCTAGCATTTCACCTGCATCAAAATGGGACCGTCGCGGTCTGGATCAAACCCGCGTATTTCGGGTTAGCAGACAAGCCCCATGGCCATGGCCACAAGCCCCATGGTGCATTTTTAGAGCCAAGAAGACGTCTCATTCAGGTTTGGTATGTCCGTACCCAACAATTCTTGACAAACGCATTTTTCAACGGGAAAGAGCTTATGAACGCATTTTTTTCATCTATTTAAGATTTCACTATAACAATCAATATATCCGCAGATCTCCCGCCGGAAAGCATGCATTTTTTTTTGCTTTAACGTTTTCGCTATCGTCAAAAAGTCCCCGATTGTTTTTTTCTGGCAGTCTTAACTCCTCGATGCCAGCGATGGAAAACTTTTAAAAGAAAAATTTTTCTACGTATCAGAAGGATGGACCATTTCTTTCAGTATTTCCATAATGGTACCTTACAGTATTCGAATACCGAACATATTTTACCACTAATGCCTGACATGGGTCCCATTGTGTCCAAATATTTGTTGTTCACGTTCAGCAATGCTTACAAGTTATTTTCCAAACGTCATAAAGCGCACAGAACTGAAATGAAATGCTTACTGATGGCGTTTACAAAGTATTCATTTGAACTTCCAGAAAAGCTGATGTTCGGATGCATGAACATTTGACAAGAACTGCGATAAAGCTTATTGTTGTAATAATTTAATGAGGACACGCCGTTGATATTAAAGCGGCTTTCTATTTTTGGGCGGGTAGGCAAGCACTGAATGTACATGTACATGTGGCTTCAGGCATTTCACACTCCCTCCTACTTCCGGATTACCGACGGGTTGTAATTTTTCAGGGAAGTGCAACGAAATGCTGTTCACAGCCCACGTTCATATCCCTCCTTTCCTGGGCATTTCCAGCTGTCGCCATCTGTCGGCCACCAAAGCGATCACAGCGCATATTTTCTTCTGACTGTCGTCTATACGACGACAATGACCGCGGCCATGCGCATCTTTGTGTTCCGCACGAGCGCGTTCACGGGGCTACTGAGCTACTGTTATTGTTAACGTTATTACTGTTATTGTTACTACTGTTATTTATTACTGTTATTGTTATTACTTGTATTGTTACTGTTGTTAACGGGGCTACTGTTATTGTTCCAGAACGACAGCTACCGTCAACCTCTGAGATTTAAATAAAACCAGTGCCGGGAACCTACTATGGCTCACCTCGCGTAACTTTCATTCGAAATTTAGAGGCAACTAATGTGTGCGGTGAGATGGTGCGCAGAGATTTTCATACTGGCAGCCTACCCTTCCTATAAGCCCCAATACCTGACCTATGAAATGCTTCCTGCTCTCCCATCGACTAGTTCTGACGGCCATAGAAAATCAGAAAAGCGGACCAAGCATTCAAAATTCACGCTGGGATTTTTTTACATATTTAGCGTCATGCTCTTCTTCGTGACACCGACGCAAACTAGAATCGTTTGTCCTTGCTTTGTGGGCTTGTGCGTGACAGGATAAAAATTCTTCATGAAGCTCTGCTAAGTTAATAACTTGGTCACGTTTCTGTGATGCGACAAAAACAAGTGCAATAGCTTAAAATGCATGGATAGTTGGTACTTGAACATCATCAAAAACACCGAGCTGGAGTTCATCCTGTTCTTTTTAGTGTCCAGTCTTCTAGTGCGCTGTATTACATGATGACAAGTAAAAGTGTCAACAGGTTGCGGCAATGCCCCCGGCGCATATTTCTTTTCACGTTGCCTCCGACGTTCTGTCTCAGCTTAGCGATCAATTTGAGTAATACCGCAAGGATGAAAGCTAACTCACCATTGCATGGTAAACAACTCCATTTTCGACAGTCATTCGCCGCAACACTGCATGAGCACTGTTTCTGGCAACACAACCCAACACCTTGAAACTGTTTCAATTAGATATTTACTTATATCTTGTTGATATAAAAAACGTATTTATTAGTGTCTGCACAGCCTCTTTTACTTTTTTCTCATAACAGTGTTCAATTTAATGTTTGTTAATCATGTCCGTGGTAACGACCTTCTTCCCGTGCATTTATATTACGGCAACAGCGTAATCTAATATGAAAAAGCCTTCTGAAAAGCTTGCATATACCCTCAAACATAAACAAGGACACTTATTTGCCTGTTTTGTTTATCGCCAATGGCATGCGCAGATCAAAAGAGCAGAAGCCTTTGTAGCAACAATATTAAAGGGCAGGCACAAAGTATCGACCCATTAACCGAACCCCTTTTATTCTATATGTTCGGAAAGTCGCTGTGACAGTAAAAAACGTTTGGACTGTTCGAAAACACAATTTCTCTCGGCCGACAGAGAAACCTAGATGCAATTTACGCAAATATTCTGCGGCAGGCACCTTTCGAGTTCGCGAGAAAACAAGTTGTAGGAAAGAAAGGTCTAATCAAAGACTAGTGAAAAAATTAGAGAGTGTTATTCTGGAGTAGTAGAAAAGGTAGAGTAACTTTCAACTATGTTGACGTGGTCTGTTTTGGCAAAGAAACATTAAAAGACCAAAACACACACGGTTAGGAACACAAAGGAGTGCAACGATTTCCGCCGGTTTTGCGTGAAAAACGTCGATTTTTCATTCTCCCCGTCAGATGACAAAAACAATGGCGTACAACACACTGCAGTTCGCCTTGGGCTTTTGTGACGGGGCTTTAGCGGGTTCTATACTGCGTGCACTTGAACACTACCGTACGGAGTGAAAATTTAAATTCTGTTTCCAGGCACCGATTCCGTGCATATGGCCTTAAATTACATCAAAAAAAGAGACGCTCTTAGCACCGTTCTGTGCCTCATACCTGCACATTTTATCTACAGATTTACGAATGTTCATCAACCGAACAGTGCGTATATGCATCACGGCCCACAGATTCTAAGGCTTTTCAGGCATTTATCATAGCTGTCGCCCCCAACAAACCAGGAACCCTGTTCTAGAGGCAATGGAGTTGTTCATTCGTTGGAGCCGAAAGAGTATCGTTTATCATGTCGCTGCGGCTTATATATTTGTGTCTTAGAAAGATCTGCTTATTCGTGGTTCATTTTCTGGGGAATAATTTATACGTTTATACATAATATTTTATAGAAGTCAAATATTTCGGCTAGGGTTGCAAAACGAGGTAAGAATGAATTTGCGAACAAAAATTTGAAAAATTGGTTTTAAGGAAAGGAAATTACCCCGCCGCGGTGGCTCAGTGGTTAGGGCGCTCGACTACTGATCCGGAGTTCCCGGGTTCGAACCCGACCGCGGCGGCTGCGTTTTTATGGAGGAAAAACGCTTAAGGCGCCCGTGTGCTGTGCGATGTCAGTGCACGTTAAAGATCCCCAGGTGGTCGAAATTATTCCGGAGCCCTCCACTACGGCACCTATTCTTTCTTTCTTCTTTCACTCCCTCCTATCTCCCTTCCCTTACGGCGCGGTTCAGGTGTCCAAAGATATATGAGACAGATACTGCGCCATTTCCTTTCCCCACAAAACCAATTATTATTATTAAAGGAAATTACGCAGTAACTATCTCATATATCTCGGTGGAAAGCCGAATCGTGCCGTAAGAGAAGGGATAAAGGAGGGCATGAAATAAGAAAGTAAGAAAGAGGTGCCGTAGTGGAGGTTTCCGGAATAGTTTAGACCACTGGGGGATCTTTCGTATTAGTATCTTATCTCTTTCAGCTGGTGATTAAATAAACAAGCTATAGAAAGTTGTGCCCGCTTTTAAGTAAATGCTATTCATGATTTGTAGGCTGTGAAACTTATGTGCCAGTGAGCACAGAATATATAGTACGAAGTGTTGTTATTTCGTACTATTCTTCATAGAATTGTAGGGGGGTTGCGAAGCGTTTGTGCCAGTGTCACTGCAAGCGGCATGTACAAATGAAGTCGCAGACGTCGAGCCCGTGAGCTTTAGCATGTTGTGAGGTATCAGAAATTTTCTAAATGCATGACATTTTCTGGAAACACTACTTTTTTTTGCCTAGCAATTAAAGGCGCCTTGAACGTCACATGATAAAAATATTAAGCTTTCACTTAAGCTTTCTGGGGTTATCTGTGCCCCAAATTTTTAAATAGTATATACAAATTGATGCGAGCGTACAACTAAGAGCCAGCTAGTCTTCGGCACGTCTAGTCTACGAACGTTGCGAATTTCGAAGCTTTTGTGCCTGTGGCACTGCAACTGACAAGAAATATCATGAACTTGCAAACATCGAACCCGTATTGTGAGGTATCATAAATCTGCTAAATGCATGCCATTTTCCGGAAAGTCGTTCTTTTTCTGCCCATGCTGGCAATACAAGACGTCTTGAACGTCACATGAGAAAAATATTATTTAGGCTGTCTGAAGTTGTTGTGGCTGCAGTGGCATACAAATCACTGAGAGTATAGAACTAACAGCCAGCTAGAATTCGGTACATGTAGGCTGAAACACAGATACATAAAGAATCTCAGAACGACTCCAAGGCCCACTGTGGATTTGTCGAAAGCGATCTGCAGGTAGCAGTCCCACTCTGTTTGGGCACAGTGAGCACTTCCCATATTTTTAAATTCATGCAGGTAAGGTGGGCAGCAAATTCGTGCGAAGACAATGCAGCTGCTACGTGGAGCACGGACCAACGACTCCGTACATAGACGACACACATCCTGGTTTCCTTATCAGTTTAATGGCGGTGAAAGCGACGAAGAGAAACGCCGGATTACGGGCTGTCTCGTGTCATTTTTTGGCTGTCCTAAACTTTCATTTTCGTACGGGCATATATATAAACGGCTCAATAGCCTGACGCCGTCTCTTTTTGTGTTGTTTCTGGTTTGCTTTATTTTTCCTCTGTTTCTGCAGACTGCACACGCTCTGCTTTTTTCTTATGTGGAGAAGTTTCTTTTATACTTGTTCACATAAGCATCAGTGCCTATTCTTCGCCAGCTTAACCGTTTCTTGGTAACTCCACGATATTAAAGGATTCAAATATAAGAAGCGTGTAGGTAATGCATGTCATGTTTTTACGTTAGAGTTTAATAGAATAACGTAACCGCCAATTAAAGCTTTGGCTTCTCCTCACAGCGACTAAAATGTGCGGAGAAGTTTACTGACGACGTTACAGGCGATGAGACTAAAAATTGCGACAGCCTTCTCCCGCGCCCTGCCGTCCATCGTCGGATGCCGCCAAACCATGCTAGGCCGGCTTTGCCTTCCCTGGCGTCGGTTTTCTTCATTCAAAAGAGTCGTTTCTGCGTTGGAAATGTACAACTTCTTTTGCGGAGAAGCCTGAGAGTCATGGTGGTTTAGTCATGAAGTGTTACGTCACGATTTCAAGTTGTAGCCCAAGAAGAATTTGCGTGATTTACATGCAAGTTTCACACATTCTACCCCTTTAACTGTGGAATTCAAAAACTTATTCCGAATAAATTCTTGAGCAAGTCGTGCATTGCAGCCGGTCTGGCGAGAGCTGTCAGCTGCCCCTTTCTTTCTGTGTTAACTCTTTCAGTCTGTCCTTAATCTGTGTTAAAATTCGTATCAGCAAACGGGTGCTCTTTAGCGACCACAGTTACGGTCAAAAGCCCAATAAGTCTAAAACAAACAGTATTGAATTAGAAAAAATCTCAGCTTTTGGGTCTGTAACGAAATGGCGACTTACGAAAGCGCGCTAGTTGTCGACGTGCATGAGCAGCGGTAGCGCTCGACCAGCGAGCAACGCTGTATACGTCAGCGTCCGAGAGAACTTGCTAGAGAGCGACCAAAGGCATTTATTTTACGTGAATCTGGCTGGTATACTTTCCTTGGCGCTCTTAAAAGTCCGTCTGTACACAGAGCTGTTTTCACGGATTAAGTGGTTCAGTGAAGTGAGCGATTTCTCTATATTGCTTTCTGTTTCTTTGCTTGCTGGTTTGTGTGTCGCTCTGCCTTTCGAGGTCCGTGCCGGTTTGTTGCTGCATTAATTGTTGTTGCCGGTATTCTTGTTTTTGGCCGGGTTTAATATCGCATAAATGGCGAAGGCTATCACACCCCTATCAGTTTTAAAATATCTGTCTGTCTAAGTAGAACTAGTAAAATGGCCTACCTGTTACAGCTTGTTTAAAACACTTGCTGCTACAGAGTGGCTCAGTGATTACAATCGTATTTTATACCAAAAGCACGCCCTGAGTGGAATGCAAAGTGCTCTTCAAGAAACTTCCAGAGATACTTCAGCCCTAGAGTCCTTGACTTTCGTGCGTAACAGTTAAAACCGATTTACTGTTGTCACGTGTCCACATAATACACATTAGATTTTCTTGATTCGACGGTATGAAGTTCGGTGTAAAAGGTGCTTCAGCCGGATGTACAAGGAAGAGGAGGGGAACTATGTTTGTGAACTGAAGGAACTGGAACAGAAGGTTAAAGGGCGAAGCATGGCCGTTCCTCGCACTTAAGCCATTGGCAACAAGCCTCCCGAAGCCATTCAAAGTTTCAATATTACTGAAGTAACAGTAACTAGAAGCCTGATACTTCACGTACTCACACGAGTGTTATTACGGGCCTGCTCTGCTAGACACGCTCACACTTTCCGAGTGAGCCAGCTTCTGCGCACCCACAATAAATTGTGTGTGAGAGTGCAAGCACTCGTCGCTTTCCGCCGGTGGCCCGTCGCGCACACCAAAGCGACACCAAGTGGCGCTTCGGTTTGACTCGCAGGGGGGGTCACAGGGAGGGGGGGGGGGGCGTGCTCTAGCTTTGCTTAGCTTCACGCGTTTGGAAACGCCCGGCTTTGTACCCGGCCGGGTTTCGACCAATATTGTCTTGCTAATCGCGGTCACAATCGGGCGATCTCCATCCCCAGCTAGCCAGACCCACACCTCTTGCAGGCGCGATCAACCACGCCCCAAGACGCCCGTGCCGCGTCAGTGTAAAGCTAATTCGCGCCATTCTTTTTGTCTCGTCTCGTTGATTCGCTGGCGACCTCCTCCCTCGCGTTCTGGTCTCTCTGTATCCCCTCACTCCTTTTCTTCCTTCTCTGAATTATGTTGCCAACCTTTCTTTGGGGCGGGATACTCTTCGTGGGCGCTAATGCGAGTGCGAAACAGACTGAAAGCGTGCTGCACCATGTTTTTGCCGCTTGGCTGTTCGTTTTTTTTTAACTCATTAGCATAGAAGCCCCGTCGTGAAGAAAACATTCCCGGTGGCCGGTGGTGTACACTTGTCACCTGCCACCTGCTACGGTTGGCAGGTGTCAAGGGGAAGAGAAGAAAATCGCCCTCTCCTAGCACTTTTAAAAGATAGCAGGTAGAAGCCGGAAAGCGGTAAAATATATGACAAAAATATGATGTGAAGATGAGAGGTAAAAGAGAAGAAAGTAAAAGCAATTACAAGACCAAATGCTAACGCGTTCTCAACACTTAATGATAATTGAGTGCCCGCGTAATTTTTTTTTTCGTAAGTACTTCCACACTTTCTTCAAGCGAGGTTACAGGAGAACTGGACATTCGTGTGCCCAGTTGTGTTCTCTACTTTTTTTAACAACAACCACTGGTAACTGACGCAGAGTATATAACTGAGTGGAGCCATAAACCTAAACTCACGTTGACACTTCCTGGTCATAATACACGGTTAGATGGAGATTGCTTATGGCGCATTTATTGCGGCTCTACCTTTAATATGCACGCACTACAGTGGTGGAGAGTCTTTGGTGTTTGCTGTTCAGACCGCGATGGATAGTATTTGCTGGAGGGGAAACGGAAGAACGCACATGCACTATGCAATGCAACAGTGCGTTGAAGAAACCCTGGTGACCACAGTTCATGAAGAGCCCTCTACAACGGCGTCTCTCATAGCTCGAAGGCAGCATTGAGATATGAAGCCCCACACACAACATATGTCCTTAACTTTATGAACCCGAAATCCCTTTTCTTTGGCTGCTTGCTTGAGAAAAAAAAATGAGCAGTTCGATAACTGAGTAAAAGGAAGCTGCTGACAACGTATGACCAGATAATCCTAAAAAAAACTTGTTTATCTCTTTCTTAAATCTGTTTACAAAGAGATAAATACTACTAGAACTCCACCCACAGTAAAATTGCAAAAGCCATTTTGAGTAATTCAGTCTGACACCTGTAAAGAGCCCACAAAAGTGGCACCATTGTGCTTTTCACTGATAAGAAGATACGAAATGAGACCGTAACCTACAAGTCAACAAATACAATTGAACCGATTCACTGCAAACATTTAATTTACAGGAATAAGAAAGCAAAATTATACATACAGATAATAAAGTCTGCACTTAGCGCACTCGTTAGTAGTTAGAGAAGCTAGTGCCGAAAACTGAAGAACGTCAAATAAGATAACTGAAT
>NC_135499.1:159484961-159572461 GCF_052857255.1 Amblyomma americanum | reverse complement strand
TTTCTTTTTTCGCGTGTCAAACGGACGCTTTTTCATATAACACAATAAAAACTAGTATTCAGTTTATGCTATGTAAACGGTCTTTCTTCATTTTTCTACTTTCTCATTAAACAAAAATTTCTACCTAAGCATACTTCTACTAAGCATGCAACCAATTTTAAAGGCCGCCATTTTAGATTTGAGAAATCGAATTTCGTCCCCTGACGTCTTACTCACATAGTTCCACCTCTATCCACCATATTGGACCGTGACGTCATCATTGGCAGGTGGCAGGAGGTTGTTTCTACTATGCTATTGTAGATGGCGTTACAAGTCTCAATGCGAGATGTGCTGTTTTCTAGTTGCTAGCACAGATGACGCTGTGATTTTAGGATGGTAGCAGACCCGACGAAATCTCGAAACGTGTTGAGTAAGAGCTAACGATTTTAAGAATGCGTACCTCTTTTCCTAGCTATGTCACTGCCCCTCCTTTCATCCAGTGACATTTTCGTGGTACGGGTTAAGATCTCTTTTGTAGGTCTCAATCCTCTGTCTGTCCCTCCTTGAAGTTTTCTTTTTGAAGTTTTCTCTCTCCTTGAAGGGCTGATTTTGCTTAACTTTTTGTTGTGTATGGTTTCTGAGGATGTATCGCATTTTAATGAGATGTGGTGGTTTGAAGAGGGAAATACTTCTAACACGTCAGAAAGTCTATTTGTTTTTTCTCCTCTTGGCTGATCCATCTACAGTTGTGCACCCAACACTTTTCTTTTGCCCTGACTTTGTTTATAAATTTGTCAGTGGGGTTCCATCTGATACTTGCCTGGTTGTGATTTCTCACTTTTCGTATTCTTGCTTTACTTCGAGCGTTGGTGAATTTGATAATAGCCCTGCAATTTTCGGGCCATTTTTTCTGACGCCTCACGCGTCTAGACACACGTTTCAGTTTTCTTTTAAACCCTCGTCGTTCCCTTGAACACAGCCGAATAGATCACGAAATGGAGGTACTGTGTGACCACCTCAGGCTTCTCTGTATCAAAGTTGATGGTGCTGTGATACAATTCAGCGTCGCAAAGGCCTTGCAAAGTGACTGGGCAGAAGAAAAAACAGCTTGTCATCTAATCCGTACTCCGCCAAGAAGAAAATACTTTCAGCACAAAGCTAAGCAGTGAGCAAGTCAGTGGCTCTTCTGATTAACACTAGAGGATGGCCCGTTGCGCGGCGCAAGCCATACGCCAGCAGGAGGATGGGAAGCGATGAATACAATGAGAGCCTCTCTTAATAACAAAATAATAATAACTGTTTATTGACACTTTGTGGAGGATACAAGAATCAGGCCCGTCAAAACCGACAAGTGGCTTCGGGGCCCGGCAGTTACGGTAAACATGACTAAACGGCAACAAGAATATGAATAAATAACACTAATCGTTACAATAGAAATTAAATGCTTGCAATTAAGCAGAAAACAAAAGTTTATAAAACGAGCACGGAGAAAATCCATGGAAAACTCGGAGGAGACCTAACACAAAAGATTAATCGTATAATTTTAAGCATAACTACACATAGAACACAAAGACAATAGAAGGAACAACGCATTGCTTTCAAGTGTATCTTGAGGTTCGCATAGAGGTCACCTCAAATAGTTTACTCTGGTAACTCATTAAATATGTCAGGTTCATAAGCACATCGTCAAGTAATAACATTTATAGTAATATTTGCAGTACCACACGCGTTTGTGTATTTCTTTTTGCTAGCGCATGTGTTACGTTGCTTTCTTGAATAGTGTTAATCGTTTCGTGGAATTTTCCACCCTCATTAGAATGATGCCCTTTCCGTTTAAGTAAGCTGACTTAATGCAGTGCCCCAGTTCCCTATTTCCTGCATCCTTCATTTCATCTGCCCTTCACGTTCGAAATTTGGGCAGCTTCCTTGAAATACTTCGAGCAAGGAACATTTCGTCCTGGCCTAAACTAAGCTCTAGGTCGCGCATAACATGCTCGCGTTGCAATCCATTAGAAGCTCGCCTGTTCTCTCCCACTGCGGTACGTGCCTATGGGACAAGGCGTGCAGATCCATCCTGCTTAGGACTTACACCCACTCTCCTCCTTTCGGGGGAGTAGCGTCGCTCGCTATTCCGAGAAAATTGCATCTGGGTGACTGCTGCGTCTGGAGACCTTCGAGTCGGGCATCTCATCTTAGGAGCTAGAGCCTTATAAAATAGCTATGGAAGCTCGCTTCTCTGTCTTCCGTTTTTTTTTTCTAGTGTCCGCGAGTGCCTCTACTCGTATGCTCTTTTCTAGTTTTTTTTGCCACCAACTGTGCACGGAAGAGGTGCTAAATGGTTTATTGGATCCGTCTAGCTCAATTATCACCAGTCGCTGTCGGTAATTTCATTATGCCGTCCGCTTCATTTGCTCATTTGGAGCAGGTCTGAAACTGCCGACCATTGTCTTGCTCCGCCATGGTTTGACAAATACACAACAGCGTGGCTCGGAAGCCAACAGGGTTGGCGTAGAGGCAAGAAAAGCGGAGACGACGCTGAGAAAAAAAAACAAAGAATTTTATGCACAAAATATTCATATCATGGCAAGTTGAAGATCCAAATGATAAAACAGATGGGAGAGGGACGCTTAGCACACGTTGTCTCACCCTTTTTAAACAGCCCTCATCTCACCTCTAGCCCGGTACCTTTGCTCGTCACAAATGTCCCTTCTAAGACGGAGTCAACCTCCATCCACACCAGTAGTAGCATACAGCACGCAACGCTGTCCGTGGAGCGAAGCATGCCACGCGGCGCGTATGCGTGTTTTCCTCGGAGACTGGTACACAGCAGTAGAGAGGGGATATGACCATGGGAGTAAACGGCGACGTGGTGGCGACATTTGACGCACTTACGTGCCAGTGCTGCCTCTATTGGGCACCCTCCACGAAGGAACTCATTAGTCAGACGCGGCCAGCAATAATCACATCAGCGGCACTCTGTTCGGATGGGGTGTCCTGGCTGTTCTTGGAAGAAGAAGGGCCAAGCAGCTTCTCTTCCCAGCGACTGTGGTGCCGCACGGTCTTGCCAAACAACGCTGTGTAAGGTAACTTGGCAACTGCGTAAAGTAATAGCCGACATTGAATTCGATCTTAGGAAGTGTATTCATTTAGCAAATCCGGGAGCAGTAACTAGACAACTTAATTATTTTTGCAGCGACTGGAAATGAAACAAATTACGCAATGTTTACATTACCCTACGCAAGCCTTATAGAAACCTCATAGAAAGCTGTATACGATTGCGAGGCTCGTTGTCATTTCGCGTGTGGTCGATATGTTGCATTTATAGCCGCACATCGCGTACAGCTTTCGCTAAGCTTTTCGATTTACGCAGCACATTCTGCAATTAAAAAATATTAACCGTTCAACCATTTTATTTCAGTACGAACGAGTATAGTATATTGCACAATTTAAGCCATTATAGCGCAGCTAACGTCGTCACTCGCACCTGCCGATCCCGGAGACGCTGCAGGCGCTCCTCCTTGTTGCAAGCCTCACGATGGTGCACGCTCAGCGGTCGCTGACGCTTAGCGTGATCTGCACGGTGCTTCGCTTGACGCTCTCGCTTCTCCGCCCGCAGACATTGCTCATGCCCAACTTTCCGAGACATCAGCAACTGGCGCCATCTTTTGGCCGCCACTAGCCAAAACAACCTAACTGAATGGGGATATTTTAAATTTGTAATTATAAAAAAATTAGACAGTCCCGAAAGATACTGCGCCAACATGGTAGTTATTATGGCCGAATCCTCCTCCTCGCTGCAAACTCTGACCTATAAAATGCTTCCTGCGCTACACGAACTATTTCCAACGCCCATAAAAATTCAGTGGGTTGCACAGAACATTCGAAATTCTCGCGGTGATTTTGTGTGTTCAGCGCCACTCGGCACGTGGTGGCGGCCGTGCAAACTAGAAACGTTTACCCATAATTTCTTGGTTTGTGTCTGCGAGGTCGACGTTTCGCGCAACGCCTTGTATTACTCATATTCGCGTTGTTAAATCAGCGCCCTGCGCTTCACCCTCAAACTCGAACTCGGTCCATTCATGAATCGTTGTGTCCGATAGGATGCCTCGTTGCAGCTTTTCTTGCTGTGGTGATATCTTCGACATCTTGCAAATATGGTTCATAAAGCCACATCAAAATATTTAGCTTAAATTGGCATTTTTGCGTTTTTGAGACATGGAAGCGCCCTTCAAGACATCAAAGTCTTATTTGAGAAGTAATTTTAGAATCTGTTGCAGTAGCACAGTGATTTGGCCCAGTTGGTTGCTATTCATAATGCGGAAAAAAAATCGCAGCATAAATAAAATGCTCACAGAACTTTATCCTGTCTTCTTTGTTCAAGGTCTTCTGTGTGCGTTTTATTTATGCTGCGAATCTTTTTTGCATTATAAGTTTTAGAACCTTTTTCTTCATCCTACTGGCTAATGCAGCCCTTGTGATCTAAAATGACGTATCCCGATCGAAGAATTTGGTGTCGTTACCGTTGTAGAACATCCAACGCTTCAAAGCGCCAACCCATGAGGGCGCCGGTATCCTTAAGCACTTGCGGTGCACAAACCATGGGAAATTGCCGCCGCCAGGTGCAGCTGCTGTGAAACACTTGACGGGGCCATGCGTGTTTCAGTAGAAAGCGTCCTATAAACTGCTTTCGTTGTAAAATAGCAAACAGTAAACCAACGAGCGGTGCCGGACTGGCACTTAGGCAGGCGCCGGTTGTTTGGATTACGAGAATGGGTCGCTTTTTTTTTGTTCAATTTCTGGTCGTGTCGTCCTGAATTCTACACCATGTTTGAGAAGGCGGAGCGCAAAAAAGGACACTACATAAAATAAAAAACAAAGGGACATACGCTTTTACTAATTAGATGTTAACGGCTAGGACAGCACGTTTTCGTACTGGTGCCAAAAGTGCAATGCACAGCGGCTTTCACTCCGGTATTATTAATCTGAATGATATAAAAATAAAACATAAAATACGTTTTTTTTTCGTTCGCTCTCGCTTGAGCTATTTTGTAAAATTGGTTGTCCTGCAATTCTAGTTTTAAATCTTCTCCCCTGAAATTACAACACTAGCGCGATCCCTTCTATATTCTCTAGGGTATTAAAATCACAAGGACATTGACCTCTGCTTTTTATTACGCTCAGAAGCAAACTTCAAACTTCAAAAATAATTTGGAGAACAAAATTATTACGACTTTCATTAAAGTACAGACAAACGCCATGAATGGTGGGACGACGGAATGTTTCAGAAACTAGCTTCTGGTGTATTAGTCGAAGTGTAACGACAGCATTGCTTGGCAAGCATCCATAATCAAAAATGCAGTGGTTTGCGAGAAACATCAGAAAACCATAATAACCAGGACGGAAGGTTCTGCAAGAGTGAAAATGCGAGGGGAAAAAACACGCCTATTGCGATCAAAGTTGAAGAAAAAAAAAAGGAAGAACATAAGTGATGTCTCTAAGAGGAAGTTACCTTTATAAAATGCGGACTCAGAATTTTGGGACAACCTCATTTTCTAATTGAAATTTAAAGAAAGCCATCGATTTGTCCACTCATACCCTCTCGAAGAGATCCCGTATCTCACGCTCGTGACGTTATGGTCACGAAGGTAGTCGTTAAAGAATCCGCAATCAGTAACAGCTGAGCTGTCGGCTCGGCTAATTTAAAAGGAAAAAAAGCGAGAAAATCAGTATTGTATCTAACAAAGTACGACAAAGAGAATAAGTCTAGCAGGCAGGACATGCTAAAGATGCAATAGTTTTTGTTGTTGTCATTTTTTTCTTTTTCCGTCTACCTTAATGTGTTTGCACCCCTACTCATAGCAGCACCTATCGTAATTCCGTTATTTCGCCCTTTCCATTTGGCTTATATGCTCGGCGAAAGTCCCCAGATGGTCGAACAGCAGCTTTTCAGCGCACAGCTGCCTACGCAGCCGGCACGAGCGCTGTCTCATTCCAAGCTCGGTTGGGTCAGAATGGGGCTTTTAGCGATAAGATTTATCGCCCTGTGGCTGTGTCTTGCTGGTGCACCCATTTAGAAGAACCCCGTTATTGTGCTTTCTGGCATGTGCCACCCAGTTTCTTTTTACGCTTTTAGTCTCTTGCATATAAATAGCTCGCGCCTCACCGCTTCTTGCTCTTCTGGACTTGCCTGCACTACACTGTGACAGAGGTGACTCTGCCAACAACTATAATTCTATTTCTTTCCCGTAGAAGACAATAAAAAGCTCGTAATAAGAACTATATATATGCAGCGTGATTTTTCGCTCTCAAAACATTGAAGTAATTGAAGTCAGTAATACTAGAGTTACTTTGTACGACTTCTATTACTTGAGTGCTTTTGTATAGTACTGTTTTCTTTTTGTGTTTGTAAATTGTGTCGGTAAAATTTGGCACGCTTAATCAAACTGTTTGCTGTGATTAATAATTCCCACTACACCCGTTCTTCGCTATGTAGTTGCTATATGCCATATCTTTATCATAACAGGAGGTCCCCCTGACAGTTTCCACTTTGTGATTTCCTTCTGTAGTGATTAATT
Source organism: Amblyomma americanum (assembly GCF_052857255.1). Lineage (NCBI taxonomy): Eukaryota > Metazoa > Arthropoda > Arachnida > Ixodida > Ixodidae > Amblyomma > Amblyomma americanum. The sequence goes on along the minus strand of NC_135499.1, from coordinate 159,565,907 downwards.
TACCTCATACCTGTACTTGTTTTTTTAATAAAACCATGACACCATGAAAGTGCGGATGTTGAAGATGCTGCAATTGCTTGACCATATGAGCAGCCTTCGAAGAAGTAAATTCCAAGAATGAATGTGTTTCGTGTGTAATACTGGCCTTCGGCTTTGCCGCTTTCATTGCTGCCAAGACATCTCGAAATCGCAGTGTTCGGCGACCGCTCTCAGCCAATGTGCGAGAAGTCAAGTCTCTGCTTTTGGCAAAAGGCATCGAGCCAATGGTGCCCTTAAGATCAGACTTACGCGAAAAATTTCTCCGCACATAAGTTTAAAGAAATTGTGCTTAAACAACTCTACGTGAAAAACTGTGCGCCCAATGATTCCTCGAAAGACTTGATAATTTCAAAACAATGTTATTTGTTACCATTGATGTAGGACAAACGTGTCAAACTGCATAACTGGCAAACGCTAGGCATTTGAGCACAACTCTGGAAGTGCCTACACCAACCTCCTTCTGAGCAATATTTACACGTATCTGAGAGAGGCGAGAGAGTGTTAAAGGCTGGTTTATCTCAGGAGTGCTGAGCACTTTCTCTACAGTCCCGATCGGCTGTTTTGGGACCGTTGCCTTAGAGCATAATTTTTCTTCTCGGAATGGCTTCTAAGAATGACTCAGTCATTCTCTCAGAATGACTTCATCCTTCACGTCAGCTGTTCGATACAAATCATGGGCCTTCTAAAGTCCGTGTTCGATCGCTGGGCGCGTGTAGGTCTATCTGGATGCTGCTAAGCAAAACAGACAAAAAAACAGTGCATATGAATGTTCCTTCTTACCTATAGTTGAAGCGTTTTAGTGGCGGCCGTTTTCAGACGCACCATAACGGGCAAAAATTTAAAGGTACCATGCCTTCCTAACAGTCGTGTATGTATGAAGCGTTTCAAACACAAACCTATAGTTTTGTTTGAGGCCGTTAAAGTCTTACTGCCTAGCCGCTGATGCGGGCCGGGCAATTCTCTTTTTAGTTCTTTTTAACTACCTTTTCTGCTCTTTGGCTAGCCTTGAATACTTAATAGTGAGAAGAATAACTTTTGTGCGCGCTGTACTCGCCAAATATTTTCTTTTTCCTCTCGTATTCCACCGCTGTCAGCGCTGTATTCTAGTTCGCTGTAACAAGCGCCCTAAATATTAGTTTTCCTGCTTTTTAGCACGGTTTCCAACCAATCAGCAAGCCGGAAAGGTAGCTTTGCCGTGTCTCTATCCGTTCATTGCGGAGAATAGTTGAAGAAGAAACTGGTGGACAGCGGCAGAAAAAAATAACAAAATGACATATATCTCACAGAAAAGGCGATGAATATTTCCGCGAGCTATCTCGCAGACTTGGCAAACTGGAGGCCCAGCATTCCCTTTCTGCATGAGCTTTGAATTTTTGAATATATGAAATTTTAAATCCCCTACTAGCCCTTTGTACGAACCCCTTAGCAACGGAGCGCTGCGGTGGAAGGCTGAACCCATCCACAAAAACATTCGTAGGTCTCACCTTTAATACTTTCTCTTTTCTTAGCCGACCTTTCATTTCCGTACCGCGAGCGATGGGAACAGTGACGAATAGGCCATTCGCAGCTTAAAATTTATTGAAGTGCATTTTTATGCCTTCCAGCGTGCCCTTGTAGTTCGCATATTTATGTAAGAGTTCCGGGCCTGGCGGGTGCTGCCGTTAACTGCCTTCAGCGCATTGCGGTAGTAAATTTTAAGTTGAACTTTTTTTTCTCAGAGACATTCGAACATATCACCTTGCGTTTTAGGCTTCCAAGCTAGGGGCAACCGATGGAACGTCTGCAGACAAGGTCTTTTTATTGACAGCTTGCAGATCATAATGCACGTCTGGTCGAAAGCTGAAAAAGCCAAGTACTGAGAAAGACGTGCTCAGTGTGGAATGTGTGAGGTAAATAGACGACGATTTTCTCTGTTTTTATGAGGATTTAAGGTCTCAAAGCGACTCAGGCTTTGAGAGAAGCCGTAGTGCAGGGCAGTAGCCAATTTCGACCACGGGGAGATCTTTAACGTGCACTGACAATGCAACAGTACGCGGGACTCTAGAATTTCGCCTCCATCAAAATGCGAGCACCGTGTCCGGAGTCGCACTCGCGTCTTTCCGGTCAGCAGCCCAGCACCATAACCACTAATCCACCTTGGAGGCTAAAACTATATACAGATGCGAACAACATGCAGCGCCATACGGGAGGCGTTATGATTGGGACTCACCTGAATCTGCCGAGTCTATATGTGCAGGGTAGTTACATACTGCATCTTTCAATATTTCATAAATATTAGATCTAATATAAAGCCTATTATACAGCAATTTTTCTGAAAACCAGCTTGTTCTTTTGATGCGCCTTTAAAGCACTTGAGCACTCGTAAATATCCGCTTATCATTGTGAATCGGCGTGTATACGCTTTCCAAAGAAGTTTTCTGGCAGATATCTCTCTGGAGTGTTTTGCTGCGTTGGTCTTAAAGATCAACGCAACAAAACATTACAGCGCAACAACGCAAGTGTTCACAAGTCTCTATTAAAGACTGTTTTGGGAAGAGTACAAGGCAGCGATATCCGAAATAAGATGGCCAGTTCGTGTAATGATTGTCCTAGCGAAAACAAAAACATGCTGGGCTTCTGGTTTCTCTTGTTGACCGTCTAAACACATCCTGTTCATAATGTGTAGGAAGCTGCATTTGAAAATCAAACAGAGGGGTGCATGTACATTCGTTACACAAAGAAGTATTTTCCACAGCTACGTGGTTCCGCCTACCATGCAGAATCCGAGTACTACAACAGGGTTTACCTTTTCTTTTGCCTGCTGTGTTTTCCGCGGTGGTCGAATGGTAACGTGACCAAATCCCAACCATGGCCAGGTTTTGCGCTTTAGTTCCCTGCACAAACTAGATCTCCTTTTTCTGAATATTTTTGCACGGGCTACATCGAGCAATGGACATTCATTTGGGAAGTGACCCTATAAATACTCTGCGTGCAAAAAAAAATAGTTAGGGACTGGATTACGACAAAGAGTACATAGCGTCAGATATGCGAATGGCAGTGACATAGACAAATCTTTCCTCTTTTAATTGCTTGCTTTTTATTAATATTGTATGTGTTGTGAGGAGATGATGTTGGCATTCGCAATTTGACTGGCCATTTTTATTCTTTTCGGTGTCTTCTCTTCTCAACTTCACTTTACCTTTGTAGACGAGGTATGAAAATCGTCTTACTTCCTGTTTTAACCCAACCTAACGTGAAATATGTCTCGAAATAACGCCAAGCATTGAGACCACGGAATGTGAGTGGCGCAGCTCAGGGTAGCAGGGATGTGAAGTCAGCAAACTAAAAACTCCCAACCTCATGGAATGTGTTCTTTCATCTTCGCGCACTCGAACAAAGTACGCGGGAGTACTTTTATTTAAGTCTAGACCTCTTAAGCTCTAAAGTGCATTTCATTTCCTCCGCTTACTTCTCGCAAGCATTTCCCACTTGACCATTCGAGAAACTATATTAAACTTAATTAGCACATTTAAATTCGTTCGAACAACAATTACTCGGGTAGGATAAGAGACAGCGACTTGTGACTGACATTGTCGAGTCGGCACTGAAAGTACTGCTGGTTGAGTTTTTACTGCACGACGTTCTTTTCCCATGTTGAAGCTGCAATTCCATCCAGAGTCATGCTAATCCGGTGCGAAGAGCTGATAAACTTGAAACAATGGAATTAAATTAAAAATGTTCATGCCATATTTCCGAGAATCGAAATTTAATTGCGGACAGAGCAGCGAGCCATGGAATGAAAAGTGTTAGGCGTAACTTTAGGACAAAGAGAGAGTGCAGAGTGGGTCAAAAAACAAACACGAGTTTGTGGTATCGTAGCTGAAATCAACAAACAATACGACGGCAACATAACCCATGGTCCCATCGGCTAACGGAATGGATTGTCAAAAAAAAGCAAACGCAGTAGGAGGAGGCAGGGAGCCAGAGGGCGCATGAGATTTGTAAGTTTGCGGCGATGAGATGGCTGGCGCAAGACACGGTTAATGGAGGTCAGTTTAAGAGGCCTTTGACTTGAAGTGAACGTGGTTAGGCCGATCATGATGGTAATGGTGGTTGCCGCTGGCTTAAAATTTTCCTTCTGTTCAGCGGATGCTTAAACTCATGACTGGGTGCCTCCTCTTAATGCGCTCGAAGCAATACAGCTCGCGCAAGAGCTACTCTAGCTGATTTAACAAGGCGCCTGAAGTGCCGTAAAATATTGATGTTACGTAAACTCCACACGTTCACACTCGCTCACTCGCGAGGAAAACCGACACGCCAGCACGAGGCGGTGCTTTCCGAATTGCGCAGTGTGTACGCCATTCAGGAATCAACCGGAGCAGTATGGAAATTTTTAGTAAGTGAAAACATATACACTCAAGAACGTTTCAAAGCTTGAGCCCCTGCTGGTGCTGCACAATGCAGTTGCAGCGCGAATATTAATTATTTAGGTGCGTCTCATTACACAAAGAGAGGTCTGAATTGCCCAATTCGTTTTGCGGAAGTCACACAACCGACGCGACCAATGCCGGTCCCCTCTATTCTCGTGGATATCCCTGCACGTGGCAACATCAAAAAATGCACAAACATGTGTAATGTTTTCTGCATTGCTGTCAGCCTTCATGCTGGCTTTATTTTTTGCTTGTTTGATATGGTTACGTGACGACCAGCAGAAGAGTGAGGAGAGATGAACAATGGCAGGGGGGGGGGGTGATTTTAACGGCCGCGGGCTTAGCGCGAGAACTCCGTGCCGTGCTACTTCCAGCTTCGTTGTCTTCGTAACAATATCATTATTTATTGTTTTATTATGGAAGCATCGTGGTGAAAATAGCAAACAGAAATAAGAAAAACTCCGAGATCATCTTCATGTAACTTAATTCGTTTTTTCTGTTGCTTTCTTTTGTTTATTTTTATTTATCTTTCTTTCTTCGTACTTTAAATCTTCTCAATTTTTTTTATTTCTTCCCTGATTTCTTTATTTTCTCGACATGCCTGTATTGTTCCTCTAACAGACGCAGCAGGGCGTTCGAGTAGAGAATTCGAATTTTTTCAGCTTTTGATCCGTGTGCACACCCTTCGTGTCGTAACTCGGTTATCCTTGCACATCTATTACAAAGGCTGCGTACTTTCGATTATTCTAAAGCAACTTCCGTCACACCCTGGCCCCCTCCGTTCATTTATCAGTAGCTCGCATCACAAATTCTATCAAAGCTATGACTGTTTCACGCTGATTGAGAACCTTCCCTGCTTGGAGTGCTCGCTGTCGACAGGATAACTCTAGAAAATAAAATCAACCTCTCTCTTAGGTTTTTCTTCGATTTTTGTTTTTCACTGCAGTGATGACCATCATATTTATTTTTGACGCAAAAATTCCTGCATAAGTTGGAGGTGGGTGTTGAACCACGTCGAGTGACTTCAATACAAAACAGAGGGCGTGGGCTGCTCTGGAAGTAGACACAGCATTGGCATAGCGTGCGATACTAAACCTATCGCTTCAGCGTAATATTACTTTCCTCTTTTACTAATTCTCTCACCATCGATTTCGAATGACTTTCCTGGAACATGAAGGAAATATACCATTAAACTGTTTAGTATGTATTGCAATGTTGAGGATAAACGCACATCGTGAATCAGGGCTTCTTCCTTTCGTCGCATGCGTGAAACGACAGGCGTAAATTTAATGCAAAAACTGCAGCGTCTGTTATTACAGTTTGATGGTATGAAACGAGGTGTTCTCCTATATTTTGTTAGTGTTTGGCTTACAGGCGATAAAAAGGTGAACACTTTTATTTACTTTCTCGTAACAACTGGTCCTACCTTTTGTGCCACCGGTCGCAAGTGAGACTGAGCTGAACATTCGCCGTTTTTATTCTTGGTACTGTTTCGTGTTGGTGTGCTGTGGGTTAGTGGTGGGGAAGACTATGCTTAACCGTCTGGCAGCAACGGCATACTGTTGCAGTACACGGTGAGGCTGCGATAAAACTCTTTAATATAAAGAAGATCGCTACCGTTTTGCGGGAACCTTATGACAAACTCATCCGGATTTAGAGGATACCGGCCTTCTGGAACAGTGGTAGTGCATGACGTATAGCGCTCGTGTGTGTTCTTTTATGTCTTTGTCTGCTGTTGCGCTATTTTATACGTCATGCAGTACCAACAAGCCCAAACTGCCACCTTATTGGAACAGTGGCAGAGGCGCAGTAACTTAAATCAGTGACTTAGGTGAAGCAATTGCCGCGAGGTCACTGCAAGACTGAGCCCGCCCGTAAATTTGCACTATCACCACCACGATGGTCTCTTACTCTCCACTGACAAACAACGGTTTCGAATAGAGGAACCGAGGAAATAGAAAAATGCAAACAAAATGAAAACGCTTTATGAGGAAACGTAATCAGCGTGACACTGTGTCCTCAGAAGGCACCTGAGCGTCGTCAGTGACAGAAGGAAAGGATATAGAATGACAGCGGTGTCGTAATGGGCACCTGTTGGTTTATACACCACGTGCGAATATTCGACGTACACTGACACCGCGCAACTTATCAGCGTTTTTACTCTTTGCTTCCATCAAAAATGTGGCTGCCACGGACGGGATTCGATTTCGAGACCTGGTTCTCAAAAAACGAATGCCGAGACCAGGGAGCTCTTGCAGCGAGTTGCTGCTAGCTATAAGCTCGCGTATTCGTTTCAGCATTGATCCCCATGTTATCAGATTCAAATCACGCCGGAACGTTAGTCCAGGCCTTTAGCACTGTCATGTCGTTGCCTTTGAAGGGCATCATGCTGCTAACACATTTGTCACTTCTTTTGCTTTCGTCTGCTTTCTCCGATGCCGCCCGAAACAAGCATAACGGCAGCCCAAGATTTCAGGGCCAGGCGTTTCGAATACGTTCGTTTCTGCAGCTATACCTTCTCCAGGCACTGATGGCTTATGCATATACGAACGCTGAAACTTTTTTTCGATTTCACCCGGAAATGGAGATTGAAAACGAGGTTATTGCGATTAGATATTCAAAGATTTTGAGTTTAAAATACGACGCGGGTGCTCGGCTGATGCGCTAGGCGATGATGTGCTGAATTCGCACCGAAGGAAGCAAATGAGGCGTAAGGCGTAAAACGGCCACGGTCAGCACGGAGCCTGAAATAGTCTACAAGAACTATACGCAATGCATGATTAGCGTGTGCTGCGTGCAATTGCACATGCAGCCTCGTCGAGAAAGGATCCTCGTTTTCCAGCTCAGCGCTTCTTTTAAAAATAGGGGACGTGTCCCATTAAGTCTATTGGAAGGAGAGTGGTGCTGCTATTGCGATACAGAGAAATTAAAAAAAACAATGTTATTGGTAACATGTTTAGGGAAATGCTCCAAGGTGGAGTAGACTTGTAATAAATAGAGGAATTACTCATTAGCATCCGCTCAGCGGAATGATGTGGCTACAAAGAAAAGATATACAGCATCTACCAAAACTTCGTAGTTGAATAAAAATTCGTCCACATCTGGGGTTTGAACTCGGGACCACCGTCTCACCCAGGCAGTCGCTTTAACAATTGAGCTAACCGGGACGGCTAGCATTCGCTGTATGCCGATCATATGCTTCCCATCGCGAATAGCTCGAATGGTAGAGCGGTCGTCCCTGGTTCGAACCCTGGAACAGGACGAATCTTATGCCGGGATCCTGGCTTCTCTACATTCTTTCCTCGCATGGTTCGGTGGGTGCGAAGGCCTCTTGGCTACTTCGAGCTCTTCGTATCATGCAGTCATGTCCGCTGCTTAGCGCCGTTATCAAGTGGCCGCGTCTCCGTAGTCGTCGTCGTCGCGACCATCCAGGGTCCGCCGAATGGCCGCGAAAACGACTACTAAGCGGAAGCCGAGAATCTTGGATTTAACACCCAGCGCTGAAAATAATTAATCTTATTCCGAAAACATGATTGATTATAATTGCACAGACGAACGATATGCAACTGCGTACTGTACTTCCCAGAAACCTCATTATGTTCACGCACACCTCGGACACAAATCTCTTTAAGAGCACAAAAATTAAAGCGAGTTTTCATTCCATTCACATCTGCTCCTAAAACTTGACAACAAGGATCAAAGGGCACGCCATTGCCTTTTAAGTTCAGGTACTCCTGCGACAAAAGACGCGTGTTTCGCAGGGGGCAAAAATGATCACTACATTCTTGGCGCTTAGCCTCTGCTTCGTAAAACTTTTTCTCCTATAGATAGGGATCAATCTCCGGCTTAGCTATTCCACAGGGAACTCATCCTCCCTACGCTCCCTTTTCAGAGAGGCCAATAATAAGAAGTGCATATAGTGTTGAATTGCTAAGGCGTCCAGGCATCAATTTGGAAGAAGATGAGTATAATAAGCACCCTGCGCCCCGCTTGTGTTCTTAAAAGCCGAAAACTGTAGGGCACTTCCAAGTACAGCATGCGTTTGCAGCTAGCCCTGGTTTTCGAACACGCAGCTTGCCAAAAATTACCCGAAGAGTGAATTCAAGAACAGATACGCGTGGCAACTGTCACACCTGCCGATCAAAAGCACTCAGCATATCTAATCACTTCTCAGAGCACGCGGAGAGCAAGTTCTATTTGTGCTCAACCCTTCTCTTCACGTCCCCTTCTACGTTGGAAAGTTGTAGTGGTGTTCAGTTCGAATAGCGCGCACAGTATACAAACGAGAAGGGGGAATGGTTACACAAAGTCGTCCGTCTTGCCCTGTTTGTGCCATTATTTTCCCTTCGACCACGTGAACTTCTTTGCGCTGGTGCTATTGAACCACCTATCCCAACAGTATGTGCTAGCAGCTTAGGTTACTGATTGATTTATCATGGTTTATACACCGACGTCAACGTTAGCTTCCTTAACAATACCGAAAGCTTTCAATCTGATATGAAATCAATTCTGTATTACAGAGCGCACTTTCTGTTCTTTTTAAGCTTACCTGCCGCAGAGTTCGTCTCCTTATCAACTTCGTTTTTTCGCGTCTTTCTTGTTTACAGCCATGATTCTTTCTTATCTTTGCAATTTGTTATCATTGATTCTATTATTTGGTACTTTTTGCAGCAGAGTATTTGTCCTTGGGTAGATTTGCAACTCACAGGATATTTATGGGGGGGGGGGGGGGGGGGGTAATTGTGGTGATGATGATCTTTGCTTGATTATGTTATACTAGTCGCCGTCAACTTCTATTCACCCGCAACCTTCTATTGCTCGAGCTTGCCAAAAAAATCCTCGCTTCGACTCAGTACACAAGTAAAGAATGAAGTGCCACATAACGTCTTGCAAAACCCTCGCTTGTCTCTTGCCCGGCCGCGCAGCTAATCGATCAAGGCGTGGTCGGTCCATGACCTCGACCAGGACAGAGCACAGGAACCAGACCAGACGCTCCCTACACACGCCACCATTCAATTAGCTACACGCAGGAAAGTCGACCTAAAGCATAAGCCTTCATACCATCTCCCCCTCAGCCACCTTTCCTACCCGTCTTGGTCCCCTGCCAAGCACATACACGTACCGTTCCGCGTAATCAAATAACCACTGGTCGCTACGAACGTGCCAAGGCAAAGGAAACGGGAGAACTAGCCTCGTAGACGGGAGTTGTGCCGGGAGCACGTGACTTTGAATGCTAACGGACCCGACGTTCACAGCAAGGAGAGGCGCAGTCACCGCTGTTCTCCTCCTCAGAGAATCCACTTCTTCGAACGCGGCACCTGAAGAAATCTGGTTGGCGTACTTAAACTTCCAGTCAACCCGCTCCCCCCCTTCTTTCACCCGTTTCGCAGCGTCCGTCTACTCCGTCCCTCTGTGGCGCTCCTGCACTTTCACCTCGGCGACGGGCCCAGCTCTGTCAAGACTTATTTAACACTCCCTTTCTGCCATCCACTGTCACCACTTGTTCTTTCAGAGATTTATCAGAAACGGGAGAAAAGACTTGCACTGCTGGCCACACCCGGCAAATAAGCGCTGAGAAAATTATGAAGCCATGGCAATGACTTATGCAGAGAGCCTTTAGTCTTAGACACGTGCCAAGTCGAGGGCTATAACACTTAGAGAGCACCGCCTCTAGGAGAAAATTTCCATGCTCTGCTTCTGTATTTAAGTGTGGAAGCATTCGTGTAACGGATGTGTAAATCTAGGTTATCTTCAGGCTTGCAAATTGCCACTGCAGGACTAGTGTTCAGGGCAATACATTGCTTCTCTCGTCACCGTCGACGGAGTGAGCCACAACAAGGAATGCCATAGACGTGTGGCCTCGACATTGGGCACTCCCGAGAAAAAAATTGTGTCTTACGTTGACGTGGTCCGGGTTGGCCTGAAAAAGCGCACTTAGGGAAGCACCAGGCGGGTAAAGGCCAGAAGGAACGTGCAGGTATCATTGCCACCTTTCTTCTTTGAGGGAAGGCAAAACACCTGGAAGATTTTCATTTTTCTTCTATCGTAGTGAAAGGATTTATGTGGCAAGTCCCATAACTCCGTGTGTTTGAGGCATAGCTGGTATGGAAACCTTGTGAAACATGCGGAGTCCATGCTAGCTATACTGAAAACGCACACGGAAACGCCGAAACACATATGGCCTTTGTATGATGTCTTCCAAATATACAGAGTCTAATGAAAACCGTGAGGAAAGAGAACAGAAGCCACACAGATTACATATGGAAAGCGAAGAGATTTTCGAATACTTTTTTTTTATCACACACACCCCGTATTCCGATGACTGCTTGCATATCGGAGGCCCACACAGGACGCTTCAGTAGGCTTGTCTCTCTCTGCGCGCTGCTGTCACAAACAACAACTTGCAGGCAGTTACACTGAAAAATATGATCGCTTAGCCGAGACAGAGCAGTATAGACCTCGTGTTCCATAACAAAGGTATGGCACGGCAGTCGGAGTGCATAAGCGCTCATTTTACAGGTCACAAGGCTGCGTTCGTCACATTTAAAAACACCCTCAAAAGGAACACATATTGCAAATATTTTTTAACTGAATAAATAAACAAATTGCAATATGAAATACGCATTCAGTTAGCAAAATAAGTATATGACCATTCAATCGCCGTGACCACCCACAACAGCAGAGCTTCAGTAATGCATTGAAGAGTAAAGTAACTGTCTTGTGATTTTTTTAATGCTTGCCTTGAGGGAAGTGCAACAAGCTCTCACTGCTTCCTCGCGTCGTCCACTTCTCCATTCTTGCGAGGAATTTGAGACGAACTGCGAGTTTCACAGCTGCACCAAGCACTGTGGCTTTCCCGCTTGTCTACTAATTTTAAGCGAATTTTATTGCCGCGGGAAATTAATAATGATTGAAGATGAGATGAAATATCTAACAGTGATCAATTTAATGGAAAAAGGCTAGCTGATTTGGGGAAGTCCAGTAGAGAACGATGCTACGGTGCCTACGTCCAGGCAATGTATGAAGAGGGTTGTTTGGTGCCGGATCCTGGTACGCTTGAGAGCTGGGCAGTCCCACAGTAAGTGATGAATGTCGGGTTCAATATCATCGTGTTTACACATCGGACACCCTGGCCGAGGAAACAAATCTCGGTACTGGGGCCACTACTAATTGTCTACTAAATGTCTACTAATTTCAAGGCGAAACTCACTTTGCAGGAGTAAAGAGAAAGGTCTGGGAGGAATGGCGCGGCAGAGAAAGACGTCAACGAATGAAAGAAAACACTCACACACACGCACACGCACACACGCACGCACGTACGAGCACGCACACGCACACGCAGACACAGGCGCCGCGTCCACGTCTTTCTCTGCCACGCCATTTCTCCCAGAGCATGTCGCACAATCTTGACCAAACGTTTAGGCTGCTTAAGAGAAAGGAATCCCGAAGCGATTCTGTGCACGTGAATCACGTGTTGATGAAAAAAGAAAGCTCTCATCTCTGAAACGGCAGGCATGAAAAGAAAAAGTCTGTGACGAAAGTTCAATTCGCGGAGTGGCATGAATATCCGCATTTAATACATGAATACATATCATCCGTCCATACGCTTCTATTGCTATTTATTGCTATTTAATAGAGTTTATTTAATTTATGATGATATTTAGATTGTTATTTAATAGAATATTTTATGTAATATGGTATCCTGTCACATCTTTGTGCAATAAGAGTAAACGGACTTACTGTCCTCAAAAATTTAGAGCGCGAAATATAAGGCACAGTTTTAGATTCTAACGAGGCCACATATTCAATGCCTAACAATAATAGAAAGCCCCTGAGGCCACATGTTTTACTTCCCAGGTTACATAATAGTTTGTTCCCAGGACTGAAGGCGTACCTGCATTTTCAATGGTCAGAATATTGAACACTTCTAGGCTATTCGGTCGCCTCTTCAGCTATAGTTCATTTGTTATCGTGTTTCATACTCAGCATGGGATCGCCTAGAAGCTGAAGTTCATATCTGTTGAGAGTTATGCAGCTAGCTTAAGTAGGCATCTGAAAAGGATGTATTGAATCTGCACCGAATTTCGCTCACCTGTAGATGCCACCCTTGCCTTTGACCTCACCGACGCAGCAACACAAGTGGGACATGCAAAGGTACAAGCGGCACAAAGCGTACTGTATATGTGGCCAGGACGCGTTTTATCGCCAACAGACTCTCAAGAAACACTTGCGCGACATGTATACAAATCGCTTCTGTAAACAGAGTTGTGTGAAAATTAGGCAACAGATCGTGCTGCAGCACGTAACGTGCAGCCTTATTATGATAAGTATTGAATATCCCAGTGCACCACAGACCACCAATCGAATTCCTTTTAATTGATCACACCTTTGACCAGATATGGCGCATGCAGTGCCCGCGAACGAAATCAGGAAGGCTTAAATGAGGCTGTCAAACTATTTCACCTATTATATTTATTTTCCCTCTAAATGACCCCAGGAAACCCCATTTATACGTTGGTAAACAACTCGGCGGAGAGTGAAGCTCGCATTCAGACGGACGCACGATACAAGGTTGCTCTCGGCAGTTTAACAAGACAGACATTCCGCTTGGGACTCCGATGGTCGCTGCTTCAATATCCGCAGTCGGCGCTTCTGCAAAGTTTGCGGAGAACGTGAAAGCCTGGGGCGAAGGACATTTTGTGGTCTCATTAAATTGGATTCCAGAGCTACAGAGCTGCGTTCGAGTCCAGTAGCGGACGCCTCATTAGCGTCTCGGTGGCCGCGTACGAAGGCCATTCGAGAGCCACTGTCGCCCTGCACCTCGCCACGAAGCCATGCGTTAGAGTAAATATTCTGACAACCGAATTACCGGGTTTTGCAGGATGTTCGAAAAGCGACGTTGTACTGGTCATTATCAACTCAAGCATTAACATTAACTTAAGAAGCATTAACTCAAGTAACCGATGTCAAATACTTAGGAATTCATCTTAAACAAGACCTAAACAGGACAACGCAGATTGACAACGTTTGCAATAAGGCCACACGGAAGCTCTGGTTATCGCGAAGAAAACTTCATGATGCCACTGTAGAAGTAAAGCTACTAGGTTACTAGATGGCTGTGCTTCCAGTGCTGACTTACACTAGTCATGTTTGGGAGCTGTATACTAAACAAAACATATCAAAATGTGAACGGGTGCAAAACAAAGCTCTAAGATTTATTTTCAACTCGTACTCTAAAACCCAATCAGTGTCTGAACTTAAAAACAGGACCGGGCTGACGACTGTGAAGCATAAACTGCAGCGTAACAGGTTGATGTTCTTTTTTCATGTGCTTACAGGTAGCTATAAGCTCAATTTAGACCGATACATCAAACCACTGAATACTTCTGGCAGCAGAACAAAACATTCCAAACATATCACACTTCTGGATTTTAGAACAGATTCTTTCAAATACTCTTTTCTGGTCCGCACTATTGACGAATGGAACAAATTATCGAAACAAGTAGTTCAATGTTTGGATTTAAAGGCTCTTCAAAACGCCCTCAATAAGTATTTGTGACTGGTTTGACTGGTATTTTTTTTACACATATCATGTCATTTTGTCTTAATCCCTTGTCTTATTCGTATTTCTCCCAAGGCGGTGATCTGCTAATGTATTGCATCTAGTTTTTTTATTATTTCACCAACTCCTGTCTTGGCAGCTGCTGACAGTATGAATAAATGAATAAATTATAAATTATATTGGTTTCTTCAGTTAGCATAACTTTTCTATTACTATCACCGAAGCCATTAAGCGAAGTGCAACAAGTAATATGTAGAAATAAAAAAATGAAAAAGAGACTTTTCATTCGCCCATGTCACTTGGAACCAGCACATCGTAAGAGCATCCACTCTGTAGCATATAACAGGATTTTCGCACTTTGCACTCGTGATGATTCCTTGACTCAGTATGGTAACTCCTATCTCATTTTCATGCTCATATCGCTATTGCGTTTAATTTACGGCACCAGCCTGTTGCGCAGATTTGTACCACGCCACAGTGCTTTTGTCTCACTTACCTATGTGAGTACTGTCGTGATCTTCCACTGGTACCATTATGTAGTACAATGTGCCAGCGCACCGGCCGTTGGACATTCTATTCTGGTTTCAGATCTGTTTTTGAGCCACTTAGTGGTTGTGTTCGCTGCACTTTGTAATGTTGAGCTCTTTGGAGCAGCAGCACTGCCGCAGAACTTAGACACCACTTCACAGCGCCAGCTTCCCTCACGCGCTGAGCGACCTCTTCTTTTCTAAAAAGAACTATCCTTTGTCAACATCCGAAAAGTTCCGTCTTCGTCAACAGTAACCAGGCTCCCCTCGAGCGTTAAGGGTTCCGTTCAGCATAAAGAGCGCCGTCGTTTCATCGGCGTTGTGCCGCGAATTTACATCACACGTGGATCTGTGCAATGAAAGTGATTAAAGACATGACATTTAATGCGAATTAAAAGTCGACGCATATCTCAAATGATGTAACTTTATATACATATTCTCGCTTCAACAAAATCTTCTGGAAGATTGTTCGGGATTCCAACCTGCAGCCCTTAGGTCCTTAGGGACAGAAACGCTACCTCATGGCCGCACAGACACTCTTATACGGCTTCGGTACAAGCGAAGCTTTTTATGTACTTCGTGCGATCTATCACATACAGTAATATCTTACGACTCTGTGCTACTGAGTGTGAGTGTTTTTACAAGGTTCTAATTATGAAAGTAGCAAATAAACGAGTAGAAAAGTGCATGCAGTAGTTTCGTATGCTCTTTTCTTGACATGGCATAAGCGCGGGCATGTGGCGACCACAGGGAAAACCCCGCGGTCTGATGTACGCCACTGCTCCAACAGATGGCGCGCGAGCAGCACGACGTGCGGGCCGTCTGCGTTTGCTTTCTCATTGTGCGTGCGTGTCTGTGTGTGTGGAAAGCCCCCTGAAGGGTCCACTAACGCTATTGCGTCATACACTTAAAGAGGAGTTTAAGTGTCTCCCTAATTTTGTTCTTGCTATCAGGACTCATATTGTCATCCAGCGGAAGATAGCAATGGCGCACATGCAGTTTCACGTCACTTATATTACCCTTGCAGCTGCGCCAGTCCGTTGCCAACCCCTCCCCCCTTTTTTTCGCGGAAATGAGAGCCTAATTACCTTTTAACACCCTACGCGGCTGTCTCTGGAGCTTGAATAAAAGCTCTGATAGGAACCAAACCGAGCTCATAATTTAGTTTACAATGAGAGATATTTACTCAGAGCCATTTTACCCAAATATCGCATGTGATCAAGCAGAGTCGCCACCTTGTGACAAAGCAACGAACCCTCCTTTGCGAGGATTACTCACCCCGCCGTCTTCTAATCTGCAGTGTGTACACTCGGATGTACGCCACGCATTCCTGGTCAAACCTTGTTACACAGTTTCAGTGAGCTCCTTATGCCTTGCTTGGCCCTTACTAAAGGGATGTGAACAATTTGTCACACTCGCATTATACGTTGCAGTGAAGCCAATCATTGTCAATGTCAAGAACGTCATGCTGATTCATCACATATTCCGTCATATTTCGAAACTCCAGGTTGTCTGCTGCGCGGCGTTTCAAACATAATGCCTTCATAATAGCGACCACTTCAATCTAACGATCAGCGAGCTGCATACCATCCATACAACTAAATGCAGCCGTCCAGGGGCTGTATATCTCCGTCTCTTACTTGGGATTTAAAAGCTGCTCACACACATCTCTGCCTTAACATAGCTGCCAAGTATAATACAGCCTGAAGTGGCTATACTGTATCTTTCACATGCATTGGCAAGGTGCTTAATTATTGTCATCTCGCTTTTCGAGCCGCTTTTGAAAGGTACATATGGGGCGCTTACATATTCTATTTTTGCCTTGAGAGCTACTGCCCATCCGCCAGATCCGAGATGAGCAAATTTTGCCTCAAGATGCTGCGGAAACTTTTGAGTATTGCTCATGCCCCACATCTAGATGTCACCGAAATAGGCATGGTAAAATAGACAAATATATGCCATTATCACCCTGGTAATGTTGCCGTTCGACCAAGTGCTCTCTTTTTTGTGAGAGGTAAAAATTAAGAGAGGAACATAAGCAAAGTTTGCGACACATCGGTGTGTGAACGCGGGTTATCACAGCACTGAATATTCTACGCGCCTAGCTAGCTTGCTTCCCTCTGCGCGTGGCGGTTTTAATTTCTCGAGCAGTCGTAGGTGTTGACAGTTGTATAAATGCGAAAGCAATCTATTTGTTTCAGGAGAGGGAATTAAGAGAGAACGTACCTGTTTGGCAAATATCTCCAAAATCAAGTTTTCATAACACAGAATTCACTATACAATAATACCGAGGTAAGGAAGTATTTGTTCTCTCCGAACTCTTTGCGCAAGGCTAACCGCATTCATGTGCAGTCAGTCGCAGTGTATTCACAGTGACTGCTCTTCAACATAATAAAAAAGGAATGTCAGGAATTGGCATGGATGTGTCACTCTGTAGCTTCGGTGGAGGCAGGCAGTGGCTCGGCGAAGGTGAATAGGCGAACAAAAAGCAAAAGTTTCATTAAGCCAGAGAGATTCATGAAATTATTAGGCCCTTGAGCGCGGTTCAGGGCAAACTCATGCAAACGGTGTGAGAAAATAAAAAAAAATAGAAGCTGTGTGACTGCGTGCCAGTGCCCTGTTTTCGACAATCGCCGGCGCTTCCTTTACGCAAGCGCGTTCCTATTCTGGGCTGCTTTTTGAAAATTTCAACACTTTTATGCGGTGAATACTTGTTCCTTCCATATGACACATTTTCTTTCGCAGAAAACCCTCCGTAAACAACGAGTCTAACTGCCGCCGCGGACGTTGCCGCAACGCTGCTAGCTGCCTATCTAGACTAGCGGAGCGACATCGTTTCCTTTAGGTCGATATCGTGAGCAATGCTCCGCAGAGCTTCATTGTCTCAAGGTAAACGCAAAATTGTTTATCACATTGTCCGCACTTGGTACATACTCCCGGTACATAGTCGTACATAGCGCACAGTCCGTGGTTTGGTTTGGTCCCCAAAATTTCAATATCTTTCTGGTTTCCTTCGCAAGAGCATTTTGATTTCTGATCACGCGAAAATCTATGAACCCTCCGAACCCGTTTTTCTCAGAATTATAGAGGCTGTTGACGACACAAGGTTTGTCATTTCTGCAGCGACAAAAAGCTCGTTTTTGCTGCCTTCTTTTTGCCTGAGCGGAAAAACAAACAGCAGCATAGTGCGTCGGCAGCTGTTGGTGCCAGCCAGTCTACGCGCGTGCCTTATGAAGTCAGAGCCTTAGGCACCGGTGCTAAGCTACCTGCTTTGTCTTCAAATGCGGGTTGTCGAAAGAAGACGCGTGACATTCTTTGAATAGAGACAGCTCTTAGTGGTCACTCTTGTAACTCGTCAACTGCGCAGTGGCGACAAACGTAAGCGCAAGTATGATCCCGATAAGCTTCGTAATTTATAATTTTTCAACACAATGACTGTAGAGCCCGCACCTGCAGATAGTCCGCGTGCTGTAAAATTTTAACATTTCGACATTTTTACCCCGCGGACGGGATGCCGAAAATTATAGTATTTCTTTTTTTTTACGGAAACACTAGGTGGTAATGTTGAAAGGCAAGAGTGCTCTTTTCTTACAAAATAATGGTCAAATTGAGCTGAATATAGGCGCACTAAGTAGTAACCGAAAAAAAGGCTTAGGTACAAAAATAAATCTGTGTGCAAAAAATAATTTCTCCAATGCTTGATCTTAATCGCAGCCGTTAGGAATATATAGAGGGCGCCCTAGCTCGAGCTGGCTCTCTACGACACACCGCAGTTGATTCCGGCGATTGGTCGCAAGCAAAACGGCCCCGCTCACGCCATACGCCGGAAATAGCGTACAGAGGCGACGGCCATCTCGACCTAGAACACACGGAAGTGTGCTTGTATGGAAGACGGTCCGAATGCCGACGCCCTCCACACCCCTACGCGCGTGCACACAAGGCTAAGCCCGTCATCTTTCTACACACATACGACGGCAGATAAAAAATCAGCAAAGGGTGGCCAGTGCCATACTTGCTCCAAGCAGAGCACACACCTTTCCATCGATATCTGGGGCGACATTCGGACACTGATTTCTTTATGAGATCCTGCACTCTAACCAGGTTTTGGCTTTGGGGTCTTTTCTCTCACCAGCGAAGGGCTGTTCGTGGTGGTGAAAAAGATGGCCCGCGGCTTCGATTTCTTGCCGTCTCCAACGCCCCAGCCAGCTCTGGGCAAACAGATCAATGCCCCTTCCAGGTCCCTCTCTGGTTACCTTCTCTATCGCATCTATTTCATCTTTCTACTCTTGTTTTGTTTTCGCTCATGTGCTTATTTAGTACCTTTACTGACGCAACCAAACCTCCTCCGCCTATCACTGTTTTTCCACTTCCGTCCTTTTGCAAGATTTTGTTTGTATTTGCAAGAGCTTGTTGATACAAAGGATACGCTTGGGAGTCGATGGTACGGGTGACACGCAGGAACGTCAGCACTGGAAAAGTTGAGAAACAAAAACTAACTGCCCGCATCTGAGTTCACTTCAGGGTTAAAATTTTGGCCTGGTTTCCGGTGTTTATTCGGTTTCTTCCTTGAATTTAACCGGAGGGACCAGCAACGTTTGTTCTGTAGGCGCGTGTATATTTGTCCCGCATAATGCACTGTTTCGTTTGTGCACGCTCTTGAAGATAACCCGCTCTCCCACAGAGCGAAGCCACCATGTTTCTTTTCTCCGGAGAGGAGACCTATGTATAGCGTGCGTCAGTAGCATACGGCATAAGCTGTTTCTTCTAGCCTGCATTGTCTGGCCGTCTACAGCATTCCTAGTAACTTTAACCTGCAGTGGAGTGAGGACTGAAGTTCCTGTTGCCATAGAGCGATTTAAATCACTAGTGGCACAAAGCGAGCTGCACAGCACAGCCGAGAAGCAAACTCAGGGACGGCTGAATATTTTTTTTATAAATGCTATGCTTTTCCCTATTCTTCTAGAGCAGGTTAGGCGCGGTAGAGGGTCCGCTTTCAAAGCAGAATTTATCGGCGTGGCACCACTTGTTTGTATCCGCGCGATGCCCTTTCTTCTCGAGATGTATTTTTATTACTTTCACATACAAAGAAAACCAGGGGCGGAGCAGTGAAATGATCTCCTTTCATAATTTCTTTCTCGATATCATCACCCGCTGTGCCGACAGGTCGATTATAGGAACTGTGAATGGAAAGAGTACTTTTGCCAATGACTGAAGGCGGAAAGTCACAAAGCCGATGTGGAATCACATACTGGTACGCTCGAATCACGCAGCTTCATTTTCAGACGTGTCCGACGAGGTTTTCATGGGATACAGGAATCTGGAGACATTTTTTTCTCCCCATCCTCATCTTTCCATTATATATTATTGTAATGATGGAATGGTGTATGGGTTCTAACGTTCCGGAGCTGCACACGCGCTAAGGCAAGCACCGCAACCACGTGCTTCTGGTTTATTTCTACCGCCTGCAGTTCTTAACCGTGCGCTTCAATAGGAGAGCACATAACATATTTGCTTGTGACATCTATCACCATACGGTCATGTAGACAGGTATTCAATTCGACGACAGTGTTTTCAGCATTAGAGCGCTGTAGCCATTGCACTTACAGGGCGGGTGATAAAAATGTCTGGGTGTTAGTAATACAGTTCAAAGAACCGTACAGAAGTAGTTAGGTCATGAGCCGAAATTATGGCCAACGCGCTGCTCCTTGCACTTTTTTTTTTTTTAGCGGCTGAAGTGACTTGCTGGCTAGACAGAATTTTTTTGTTTAGCGAGAACAAATTCAACGATTCAGAAATTAACGAAGAACTAACCCTTAAAACAACATGCAATATGCCTATTTTATCTTAATGTAGCGGAGTAATAACGCATCTCAAATTTCCCCAAATGTTAACGGCTTCCGTACATTGCACTCCATTATTGGATATAAATAACTCCGGGATTTTGTTAATCACATGGAGGGAGAAAACACAGGTAGAGCAACGACGTGACGGCACTGTACAAACGACCATAACTTTAGTAATAAGGAGCTTTTCACGCCTGACCGTCGTCAAGAGGCTTTCAAACTTCCGGCTCTTTAGGGCCAGAAGTTCCTCAAGCAACACCTTGGAACACACCTCGCGCATTATTTCGTGCATATATATTTTTTTGTATAATGGCGTAAGCTGTCGCTCGCTGTGCGGCGAATTTCCTTCGTTGCACCCTCAGCACCGCCTTTGACACCAGCCACGCGACATACATCAGCCCACGCTCAGGGCTTCCCACAAAGACTTGTTTCTTGGCCAGTGTCTGTCGCTTGGGTTCCTCTCTTGGCCGGCTCCGTTGTACCAGCGATTTTGCTTAGCATCACGGCGACCGTTCTCCGTGGTTGTTTATTTCGGAGATTAATAGGGCCGTCAGCCCCGTCATAATCGTTTTCGGGGCGGAGCGAGGACCGCTTGACAAACAGCGCCTTAACACGCTCGCCGGTCGTTCACCTCTTCGGGGAATGCGGCGCTCTTCTTGCGCTAATTGAAGCACCAGAAGGACCGGTCTCGTTATGACGCTGTTTTCTATCGCCAGTGCCTTCTAACCAACAATACCTGTCAATGAAAAAGAACAAAAAAACGCTTCAGAAGCAAGGAGAATTCATTTTGTCAGCGAGCTGTGGTTTGTATAGTAAAAACGAAGTCAAATAAAAGGACGCGTCATGAAGCATGGAAGAGACAACTACTAGGCATCTTGGAAACAAAGAGAAAGTGTTGAATACGAGCTCACACAAACACAAGCACTCGCACACGCAAGTAAACATACAAAAATAATCGTTATGAAGAAAACAGCCTTCATACATACACATCTTTAATCTATTATTCGCATATCCTCGTGCAGCTGTTTTTCCTTTACACATGCACATACTTTCGCGTGAGATATATCCATAGCATTTTTCACCACAATTTATGATAAGCTTGGGTCGATGCCAGCTTTATGAATAAAAAATTATTCTCTTTATTCCTTCTCTCTGCCGAGGCAGTTTGCAGCTAAAGTTGCTTCTAAATAAAACTGAGATAGCTTTCTGCATAGTACGTGATGGTTACGCTAAGCCTCGTAAAATTGAAAACCGTTAAAAGGGTGTGTATACCCTGTTTAAGATGAGCCACGAGTGGGCACCAAAATACTGAGCTCTAGGACGGCTGGTAGAAAATGGAGCTTAACTACACGCACCCCAGGCAAAGATGACGCCTAGAAAGTCGGAGGGAACGTGCCCGCACTTCTCTGCCAGTGGTTCTTCTTCACTGGCGCGGTAATTGAGGCGGCGCGAAAGATTTAGCATACCTCCAATTAAAACGTAGCTTTTAGAGGCTTCCTCACAAGATGCTTGTAAGAATACAAACAGCGTTTATTTTTGTCTATATCGTCGTAATGATTACCGCTTTGCTCGCATTCAATATAATCTGAGAAACGGTACAGCTTGACAGATTTTGAGGTTCTATAACAACAGTTACTTGGAGTCAAACTCCGCATCAGAAGTTTTCTGTGCCAAATCTGAATACGTTCAAAGAGGCAGCAGCGATTCTCAAACTCGCACCTTTAGCGCAATAATCAGTCGAGTATTAACCATGTAAAAAAGAAGTAACCCCTAAACTGTGACGAAACACACACAGATGCCTGGCCCACCATTTCGGCGCTACTATTGTCCACTTTCTTCATCAAGAGAAAACGCCAGGAAACTAATTCAGCTTTACCTGTTCGGCCCTTCACTGTAAGCTATACGGTGATATAACACGTCAGCAGTAAACTGAATAAGATAGAAGAGCAGAGGAGAATCTCAATTCACTGTTAGAAAAGTAGTCAATTCCGTATGTTTCAGGACGCACATTTGAAGGCACTGCTACCAATTTTTTGTAGTTTCTCATTTTAGGGTTTCTATGAAAAGAATGAACCCTACGCTTTCTATGGTAATTTCTGCTGTCTTCAGTATACTCTCTCTCAGAAAATATTGGAGCATCGATTGTACAAGTCCGACGTCGCGAACAATTCCCAAGCGCTTAAATAGATTAGTCTCTTTTCTAACACAAAACTCTGCAAAGATTATATTTCGGCGTGTTGAAACGCGAGCATGCAGTGTTACGTCTGCATACCTAAAACGTGTGAACAAAATCCAATTTGTGCATGTACTCATCAATAGCGAATGGTGGCCTGCTCAACATACCTTCAAAGCAAAAAATAACAAAGTAGTCGAAAAAAGAGGAGTTATGATACCACGTGTCCTGCTGTATCCACACCATCAAAGAAAAGAACAAAACAATGATAGCCGTGTACATTTTTATTCCTTAGGGGTCATTACACTGCTGAGCGAAGTCTAAATTTATTCTTTCTAAACGGAGCTCCCGTCGCTATTCTTCTGTGCAAGTATTTTAAAAGCATCTTTTGAGTAATAAACACGAATTTCTGGGTTTCAACGAGAGGCTATGTATCGCACAATGCGACAAAATTAAACAACAAAATTATCAGCCCAGTATTTCTGAAAGCGCCCTATTTTTCTTGCGGCCTTTCTCGTTGGTCAAGGTTCCGCAGCCACCATTACATTAGACCATTCGCCACAATCGTCTACTTTTTCTGTCTGGCGCCATTTCATGATACTTTTGGGGACGAGAAAGATATCAGAAAGCCACGCGACACAAAGACGCGCACGCAAATGATACCGCCTATCCTTTACGCGGCACATTATCTTTCGGCGTTCATTGTATACGTTGGACCCATCCGATGTTATCAAGCTTTCGTTCCCTTCAATCGCGATCATTCGTTGGTCCTTCCTTTGTTGCCGGGCTGACTAGAAGACTGAAATAAAGTGTTTGACGTCTAGCTTTCGTCTAATGACGTCGGTGGTTTTGCATCACACAAAGGGGCTACGGTTCGCGAAGTAAACCACCCATGACCGGCAGCTGAGGTAATGAAGTACGCGTATGTCTTTCCTAAGTCGTCAAGATAAAAACAGCCAATCTTTGATCGCATAACTACAACGACAAAGCGTCTAGGTGTCCAACAGTTTTCGATGTCTGATGACACCACTCACTCAACTCAAGGAGTTTTGTCTAGCTAATTATTCGAAAACTTTTGCTGACGTTTTATTAAAAATTTATGCTGGAACAAATTACAGTTTTGTTATTTTGTTCGGTAAAAGGACACTACAAAGGACATTGTATCGTAAGTTCTCGGCTTTCGTAATGCGGCATCATATTTAGCCTCGAAATGGGTAAGGGTTAGGAGCTGGTGTATTGGGCTGGAAGTGTGTCACTTGGCTCGCAAATTGTATTCATCTATAAAACAGTCTCAATTTTTGCCGCCTCTTTCAGTTTAAGGTCTGCGAGCAGTCCACGTCAAAAAACTGCTGCCCATTAAATTATCTGACAGGTCTGTCCCCAAAGTAGCGAGCTTTCTTTTCGGCCTGTCGCTAACGCTTGTGGCTTTTAATAAGAAAAATTCACTATGCTTCTCATGGGGGAGCCTTTCATTTATGCATAAATGAAACATCACTTTTGACGTTTGCACTGGGCATTACGTGGCCATTTTTCTACTGAATAATGGAAGAAAATATAAACAGTACGCAATACTAGGGCAATCAAGACATGTACAGCACTGCCACCTGCGTATTACAAAACTATCACCAACGGCACCCTTTATATTACATTCTTTATATAAAAATCTTCCTTGCATATTGCTTTTCTTTAGCTAAATCCAGATGTCAATACAAGTTAGCGCTACCTCGTATATCGGCCAAGGAGATCACGTTATTCATGATTCCGAGTCTGCTACCTTTCATGGCATTCTTTTTGATTCTTAGATATAATTTCATCTGCTCACTATATCCATCATCAGAAAAATTTCTTTTGGGGTAAGGGTACTAATATAAACAAGAATTTATTTTCAGCGTCCTGTCCTCTTATCTTTGTATTCCGCTTTCATGCACAGTCATCTCCATCACTGCATGTCATCGTTGGGTAATACCTATTTTTGTCATCTGTCGTGGATTTCTCGCTAAAAAAATCAGGTGCTTCGCATTATTTTCTTCAGCCTTTACACAGCTTCTAGCTCACCAATTTATGCCGACCTTAATATTCTATAGTTAAAATGCTTACTTAAACTCAATATAGGCCTACTCATAGGCACCCTGCACCCGCCAGGTGCCTCCACCGTCGGCGAAAGTCACTGCTACGTCTCCTTGCGGTCAGCGCCGCCGCGCAGCCAGTTCTTCGTCCCCGTTAGGTAAGCTGCCCTCGTCGCCAAGCTAGTGAGCCGGAAGGGAAGGCGTCATCAATAGCGTACCGCTGTTTACAGCTGTGAGATTTTAGCCTATAAACGATTTCGAAGGTTACCCTTGGCGGTGACACATTGCCAGAGGCACGAAACGTTTTGAAATGAATTATATTCGCGACGTGAACCGTTATGTCAAGCTAGGCTTTATCAATTAGCATGCGTCCTGCAGGTGAGTCGCGAAAACACTTAACAGTGTGCCGTCAAATAGTATGAGTTGACGACAATAAGACGGCAATAAAATCGCGTGAAAGCCCGTGTTTAAAGGCTCACACCTGATTTTTTTTCCTATGGTATCACTTGGCAATCACTTTAGTAGTGCAAACAGTAGCAGTAACGCAGGTATGACGTCATGCCAGCACGTCACCGCTCGCTCTTTCCATCTCCAAGCGCAGTGACATGCTTCTCCAAACCAGCTGTCCACAAGCCTCCAGCGTGTCCAGATAACGACAACTCACAATCTCTTGCTAGAGCGAAATTTCTGCAAGCCGGCACAAGCCATCGGCTTTCAGAAGTGTGCAGCTGATTGGTGTTTACCCAGTGTGTTGCATCGCATTTGTGTAACTTCACAGCAATAACTTGTAGGATGAATCAGACTAGTTAATTCGACTTGCTCAAGAAGAAATCGTCCCGTTTAATGAGGAAATACTAAAACCGTCGTATCCCAAGTACAGATGCAAATCTGACTCGGTTCTCAAGTCGCACCTTATTCTTGTGGTTTCCAGTGCTTAGAGGATTGAACTGAAGGTGTGCTCAAGCTGTGCTTTTAAGCTTTCTCCTATTTTCTTGCACGATAAAATTTCTTCACCGTGGAAACCCCGCCCGCTTTGAAGGAGGAAATCAAGGCTCAATTGCAAAAGCCTTCTGGAGTCGGAATAATGTTTCATGTATTTCCTGCACAACACCTGCCATATGTGTGTAATATTGTAAAGGGGTTAAGCCGCGCGTGACAGTCACAACAATTGAAGAAAGGAGGCTGTGCCAAGCAGCTTTTTTACTTTTCATGGAAGGCTGGCTTTTGAAATTTAGAAAGATTACGAAGCGCACTTAAGACTACCTACGTGCTTTAAATGGGAAAGCATTTTTTATTATTTTTGTTTTCCTTTTCTTTTTTATTATTTTTATTTATTTTTTCTTCCTTTCTACCGACTCATCTAATCAGTACCGTACTGTCATAAGGCAATGCTTACACTAAATTCACCGTTGTTCGCCGAGAAGCAACGCGGTTTTCTGGCCTATGGGTCGTGTACTAGCTTCTGAATGGTTTTAATTCTCCGAACATTCGGAAGGAATTTTATTTTTCATTGATGCCACGGTGACGTCATCTGGAATTTTGTTATCATTTTTGCGGTTAACGACGCCGCCTTTTGTTGCCAATGAGCAATATCGTTCTTTGGCCTTAATAGAGTTTATGCTGCCCTCGGGAACCATTGTGAGCAGGGATCGATCCATCGAACGTGCGAGCTGTCTGCACACTCCTCAAAACTGATAGTGCGCGCTCGCACCACCGTCCCCCCGTCCCCCCTTTGTGTACTGCCACAAAAGGTTATTCAGAAAACTTTCTTATTTAACATTTTAGAAGTCTATCAAACGTATATGTCCTTAAAAAGATATTGAGGATAAATTAGAAGGTAATATTGCTTCTGACGATGAACGAGTAAATTCCTCTTACTTTCACGGCAACAACTCGTAAAATGTGCTTCTTAACGTATCTTTGAAGGTATGGTTGCACCCCATAATAAAGCAACGAGTCCAGCTACTTTTGGCCCGATAGATGCACAAAAAGAAGGCGTACAGCCACTTCACGACGAAGCTCACAATGCTGCCGAAACTGTCAGACCGCCCCTGCCTTCCTGAATGTCTAATGTCCTTGTGATTTCCCACCTTAACGCGGGTTCGTACTGCTTCTATTGCCCTTATATGGCATGCGTGAGTCATCACCGTCTAGAATGTTCGAGCGCCTTCCATTGAATTATCATATGAGATTATGCTAATCCTTAATTCATTTTTTGGGATGTGCCTACCTCTAATATTTTGGGGGTCCTTTCTAATTTTGGGGGTTGGCCAGCTGCCAACTTCCAAATTTTAGGCGTCCACCTGTGACCTGCCACGGTGGGCAATGTGTGATGACATTACAGACTCAGGTGACCTCTCTCGACCAATCAGGATGACCCATCAAGGCAGGTTGGGACCATGTTACAAGGTCACGAGACCTCTCTCGGCCAATCAGGGAATTTTGTTACGGAGAAACTCGAAACTGCATTACGACAATATGAATGCTGTCCCATTAATTAACTGTATTTTCACAAATTGCTTAAGTACTGAACAATAATATGTACTTCATATTAATGACGATGGCATAGAAAATTTTAAATGGTTATCAAGTGGGTGAAATTGCGGAGAGTTCATTAGTGTGTGCATGAAGTTTTAGAATTCAGTGCAAAGACGTGAAGAAAGTGAAGTGTGCCCCAGATCGGGCAGATGAGAAGACAAAAAATATCTGCCATATAAGTTAAAAATAATCCGAGCTGTTTTTTTTTTTAGCCGATTCTGATTTGAGTTCACTCACAAGTTTGTCAGGATTCCAAACGACACAACCGTATTCAAGGATAGGGCGTATCAGGGTTTTGTATGCAAGTTGTTTTCTAGAGAGCAGACGCAGAGTATGACGCAAGTATCTGAGCCTTTGGAGAGCTTTGTTATAAACAAATCAATGTGCTTAGACCATGACACATGCTGCGTGATTGTAAGCCCAAGGTATCCGTATCCTAGAACGGTTTTCAGGCAGTTGTCTGAACAAATATGTGAACAAGGGATTAGGCGTGGGCCTGGAGAAAAACTCGGAAACTGTTTAGGAGAAACTAAAGGTCATTTACCATAACATGCACCATTACAGATGCTTAATAAATACTTTTTAATAAGGCCGTGGTCTTGCGGTGATATAATTGTGTAATAAAGCGCACTGTAATCAGCCTGCATGTGTACGTTTGTTACTGTATGAGGCGGTAGATCATTGGCGCATCACAAAAAAACATTATTGCATATAGACATTATCGGACCCAGAAAAGAACTCTGGCGAAAATGCAATAATCGCTGATCTAGCAAAATTTAAATATACATATTATGAGCATTGGGAAAGAAAACTATCAGTCCGGTTAACAAAGTTATGATTTTCTAATACAGAGTGAAGCTTTTGCAAAAGTTTGCAGTGAGAGACAGTGTAAAACATTTTCCATAATTCTATAATTAGGCGGTCAACCTGTTCACCCACATCAATAGAACGAGAGACGTCATGAAATATTTCAGTTAATTTTTGATCATGCTGACTCCACGACGAAAACTATGCTGGAGAGATTACTGGGGACCTTGTTGGACTCGAGGAAAATTGCGATAAGTTTGTCCGTTAAAACACAAAGGACTCACTTTGCAGAGAATGACATATTTGTTTTTCGTATCAGATGCTTATCTATGCCTGGAGCTTTTACATCTGAGGTCACCTTCTGACTACTCTTTCATGCAGCCTTAAATAAATGAAAATTGCTCCTTATTTAACTGCCTGTACACTAAATATTAGAGCCCGTGCGTCAAAAGTTTCGAGTTTATTGAATGAATAAATAATTGTGAAGTATTATTTCATACTACCATTCTAAGTTCTAAAAACGCTACAGGGCTCGCTGTCTTCATAACATCAAAAAATAAAGATGTTCATGTTTGCAAGCGAAGGAGAAAAGCAGCGACATAGCTTTCGAAGAAAATGCGGAAATCCAAAAGCAGATGTGAAAAACTAAAAATAAATAATTACTCGCACCGCATCTTCTGAACTCTCTGCTGTAAGAATACCTCGATTTTATCAAAAATTATGCATGTCAATATTCTTTTATTTCGGGCATGTTGTAGCTTCCGTGAGCAGAATATGTTCTTAACAATCTTGTGTGCTCATTAGCGCTGTTTCTATGCCGTTGATATCTATCAGTGCCGCTATTCCACTGCGTTAATTATTTTTCGCCAACCGAGCTGAATGACATGCAGTGTGCTCACCATACTGACAGAGCCGCTTACGGAACACGCTTACAGAACTTCCAAGTTTGTTTCCGACAGTCTTGTCTCTATTCAAACTTCGCGGGGACAGCGCCTAATAAAAATATGTATTGTATAACCGCTCGACGAAAATGCAGACAAATGTATTTTCTGCTCTTTTCCTTTCCAAGACTCCTGCTTCTGTCTTCTCCACCCTGCAGATGCGATTCAGATAACTTTCTACATTCTTCAGTTTGTGTAACGTACCTGTGCGCCATTTGAAGCGAATCAATTTAATACTCGTTATTTTTTTCAGTGATGTCATTATTTTGTGACTAATAGTGACCCCATTTAGGATCGTGTTTCGGTAAAAGAACAAAACTGTGCGCAGGCAGCGCTGTCATTCAAATAAGGAGTACCAGTTTCGAAGACTTACTTAATATTTAAGCAGACAATCGCATCGATAAATCTTTCTTTGCATCTTGGGACCCAAGTAAACCTTCAGAATCCTAAAATACTTCAGAATAATGGCTGTAGGCAATATCAAATAATCATTTACCTTTTACTAACCCTCAGATGGGTTTCGGGTAGATAATTGCACAATAGTCGTCAGATATGCTATATCTGCGCTTGTAGTAGTGACTGGTATAAACCACCATAGTTACGTGCACGTTTATGGTTACGGCATTTAGACCACATACTTAACGCGCGCACTCGACTCACAGAAGTTGAAGCTGGAAAGAAATTCTCAATACCTCATAAGTAAGCTTCACTCTCATAAGCTACCACTCTCATTAGTTCATTCGCTGACACAACCTTGCCAATCCAGTCGCGGTTTAGTGACTTGGAGTCGGAATAGGAAGAGTTGCGTTGTTTCTAACCATGTTTTCGGAAGCTACCTCTGCCGTGAAAACAACTTGGTATGCAATCGTGCGCACCACAGCCCAGCCAAACACTGAAGCTGTCTAGTTCAAGCTCATAGTTTTGCATTGCCAAATAAATGGCAAGAAAACGATGATTTGGCAGAATAAGCGTTGTAAATGTGTGAATTGATGCGTGCTCTTTAACGAATAATAATGTTTAATATTACAATAAAAGGATGGAAGGTTTGGTTTGGTTTCTTGGGTTTAACGTCCCAAAGCGACTCAGGCTATGAGGGACGTCGTAGTGAAGGGCTCCGGAAATTTCGACCACCTGGGGTTTTTTAACGTGCACCGACAGCGCACAGCACACGGGCCTCTAGAATTTCGCCTCCATCGAAATTCGACCGCCGCGGGCGGGGTCGAACCCGCGTCTTTCGGGTCAGCAGCCGAGCGCCATAACCACTGAGCCACCGCGGCGGCGTCGGATGGAAGGATGGAAGGATATGTTGCAGGTTGTTGAAGGGTGTCTATAACATGTGTTGGCTGAAATGTATCCACAGCTCAAATTCAGGTTTGTAACAAGGTCCATCGTCAAACTGGATGTTAACTCACTTTCAACTAAGAGAAACCGCACGCCTGAAATCTTTCAGTTGTGAGCTCTGAATAATCATTTTCCTGAAAAGAGGAGCCACTTGTCGTAAATGCAAGCTTGTGGGTTGGAGGAAATTAAAAAAAAAGGAAACACAGCGGTACTCAAGCTGCAGCACCAAACCAAGACAAATGCACCAGTCTGCCGCAGTATAATCAACAATTTCTATTTTACTCTAGTTAGATGCTATTTCTATTTCTAGTCTTTTAAAATACATTAGATTCTAACTATATTTTACATTACTGCTACCTTCAAAGGTAAAAACAACCAAGAATGTGAATGACGAATAGTGAAGACAAGCAGAAAACAGAAGTTGTTTTGGCATCAGCCGTGCGATCGCGAATTTAGACTTTATGAGGATTAGCGTTGTGCGAAAAAAAAATCGCGAGGAAAAAACATAGAACAATGATTTCGTTATTACAATTGCTTTGAGCCTCTCACCTTTCCTTTTTACGCTTAAATTTCCTCAGTCTCGGCATGACTTTATATTCAGTCACTGTGCAACATCTGCAGTATTAGAGTTATCACAAAGTATAAATGAATACCTCCACAATAACGAAGTAGCCGTAGTAATATTTATAGACCTCAAGAAAGCTTTTGACACAGTTATTCCTTCCTTACTCCTAAAGAAACTTGAATACTGCAGATTCAGTGCCAAAATTCTGGATTTGTTTTGTAGCTACTTTCTAGCAGTATGTTAGAATTAATAGCTTTACTTCTTCATACCCTTCTGTTATAACCAGTGTGCATTAGAGATCCATTCTTGGGTCTCTTTTATTTACCTAATGTGTTAACAATCTCACTTTTGCCAAATACTTCTGCCAACAGTTCTCACTTCTGCCAAAGCGATCGTGCATACGGACGATTGCCCCTAGTTTTCACCGGTAAATCACTACATGACAATGTACGCTACTAATACAGAACTCTTTCGCGTTTTGTCTTGGTTTGTGGCTAATATACTTACATTAAACAAGGAAAAATCTAACTACATACTGTTTTATCCAAGACATATTCATCTAAACTGTGCATTCGTGCAAATATATCTCGAGAGCAGTGCTCTGGATGAAGTGAACACTATTAAATATTTGGGTGTTACACTAGACAGTAATTTGAACTGGAAGTCGCACATTGATAGCATATGCTCGAAACTAGCATTACCATGTTATGGTCTCTTAAAGGCGAGGACATGTTTGGGTCTTTCCTTTTTGAAATTATTTACTTCTTTCTTTCATTGTCATATCACATACTATTGCGAATTCCACATTAAATCCTATTTGGACCCAATTGTTCGACTGCAAAAGAAAGCGATGCGAATAATCACCACTTCAGGCATTTCACAGCCGAGCAGCCATTTATTTTGCAGGCTAAAAACATTTCCCTGCAAGTTATCCTCCGAAATGAAAGTCGCCATTGTAATCAATAAGATAATACGTCACAATCACTCACTATGATTAAGTATTCCTCTGAACAATAGGAACGCCACTAATATAAACTTTAATTTTCAGATTGCCGACGACTTATTAATGTCATAGTACAAATATAAGAAACGTCTCCCCAATCGAAGTAAAGACCACCAGCAATTTTGTGTTTTTCATACAAAAATTCTATCTTTCAAAGGTCAGTTAAGTAAGTCGCATTGTCTCTGCGTCGCTATTATTTTACAATCAAATTTTTCATACCAGCACTGATGTATGTTTTCTGTCGTTCTAATTGATTTTGCCATCATAAAGCCATTGTTCAATTCCGTGCCTAGATTGCTGCTGCACATACGTATGTATACACCCTGTGGGTTTGAAATAGCTTCGGCTATTGGCCCAACAGTTGTGCTCATTTTTTTGTATAGTTTAATTTTGAAGTAAACTTCAAATGTCTCGCACTTTTTGTTCGCTCCGACGGTGGTGGCTTCGACGCGAGCGCTAGTTTCTTTCACTCTCTCTGGGGAGGTTCGCCTCTCCCTTTTGCCTCGCCCTCTTCAAAACTGGTTGTTGGGGAAAGGAAATGGCGCAGTATCTGTCTCACATGTGGGCGGACACCCGAACCGTGTCGTAAGGAAAAGGATAAAGGAAGGACTGAGAGAAGAAAGGAAGAAAGAGAGGTGCCGTAGTGGAGGGCTCCGGTACTCTCCCTCTTGACTTTCACTTTCGTACTCCTTTGCTCCGTCTTCTGCACATAGGGTCTTGTGGTCCCGGCGTTATTGGTGTGCGCCTCCTCCTCTCCCATTCTTGATCGCACTCTTCCGTTCACTGTTACGGCGTCGGATCCAATGTGGCTGCCAGTTCCTCGCGTTCCTGCCAGGGGCGCTACTGTTGCCTGCCTTATATTCTTTCTTTCCCTCTCGAATTTCGTCCTGAGGGTATCATCACTACACCGGCGGCGGCTCCTTCGCGAGAACTAGTTCCTCTCGCTCCCAGTAGAGGCACTCCAGCAACTCGCATTCTCTTCTTCGCTCCTCCTCTCGCCTTTGCCTCTCACACTTCTTCACTCCGCCCTCCACTCACAGAGCCCTCTGGTTACAACGCCCACAACGTATTTTGAGGAGGCAAGGGCCATACTGGTGACGTAATAAAAAACTAATATTTACATTGCGTTAGCTGCTCGTATCTGTCTTAGGGATAGAGAAAAACAGTTTTAGGAGGCAGCAGGTTTTCCTAGGTCGCTCACCCTTCAGGCTGGAAGCTCCCGCCACCGATTTACGATGGCAGCCCATCCTCACAACTTGAGAACCGCCCGAGCACCTGCTTCTACCTCCGGCTCCCACACACACACCGACACACAAAGAGTGGTATTGTGAAGAGGAATCTTTCTTTTTCATCATTTTTGGCCCCTCGGAGGCTATAGTGGCGTGATCGAGGATAATTCCCCTATTCTTCAGGCTATCGAGCGTTAGTAGAATGAAATAAGAAAAAAAATTGCAACAGCGGAATATTTTGCTGCTGGGGACTTAAAGTGAATTCTTAGACAGGTAATAATAAATGCGTCGTTCAGGGGTAAGGAAGAAAAACGAGTGTAGGCGTATGAGAAAGCACCGGTGAAGAGGCGACGAAGAGATATAACCCCAGAATCGTGTTCCTTCCTCGCGTGAGTTATGTGGTGCCCACACATTTACAAATAATTAATGAAGCTGACGGGTTAGGTGTCTTCAGAGCAGGCAGCGCACTCAAATTGAATTACTACAAACGATCATCGATGAGGAATGAAGAGAAGGCGTGCTTTAGTGGTTGTGGAAACTCTTAGTCGACAGAGTGCTTTCGATGTGGATCATTCAACAGAAGTCGTACATCAGGCACAGAAAGGTCACGCGCAATCACATCCAGACGGTTTATTGTTTACGAAAGAGAAATGTGTAAGTAAATACGGCTTGCGCAGTTCTCCTCGTTTTTCTTTTTGCCGTTTCTCTCCATTCCAAAGGCAGCGCAGCTTCGCGTGAAATTTCTTGCTTCACTATGGTAGGGCAGCTACGCCGACTAGTTCTTCACGAAGCGAGGCTTCTGGCATGCAGGGAGAAGCACGACCATAACTGACCCATTACAGGGACGAACACACGTGAACGCTGCGAAGAGACACTGCCTCCTACGCTTGTTAATATGCTTCGTCTTTCCGATTTAAATTCCTCGTTTGAAGACAGACCTCCATCCAGCCACTCAGGCTCCTAAAGGGATGTCGAATAAACACTTGGAAGCTTTATGCAGAACGGCTCTTGCCGTCGATTCAAAATTACTTGGCTTAGCTAGCATTCTAGTATTGTGTTGTCCCCGGCTGGAAATGCACGTGGAGCACGTGAAAAGCGCGCCTTCTTTGCCAGCATTCAGACGAGAGGGAGGTGGGAAAGAGAGATGAGGAGGACGTCACGTGGCTAAGAAGCGAAAAAAGAGTCAACCTTTTTTTTTTTTCTGCAGCCAGAGAAAATAGAGGAGACGACAGAGAGGCTTCGGAGTCCTCTTACTGCTGCTAAAAGGATAAACGATGAAAGAGCAAGGTTGAAAGCACGCAGAGATATTTGTGACTGTCTCCTAAAGTGGGTCTTTTTGACAGACACGCTTATAAAAGCGTGAACATCGGATCGTTACACGTGACATACAAAGTTCTTGCTAACAACAGTCACGGCGAAGGCGGTGACTGTTGGCTTCGTTCATATGCTTGTCAAACGAGCCCCTCATTTCATTTGCCTTGTCTGCTTATAGCTTAACGGGCGTCTCTGTTCTGGCAGTCTTGATGCCATAGATAGCATAAGAGCGTTCTCGCACAGTTTCCGCCCTCGCCGTTAGATGACGTTCTACGTCACACTCGCGATATTACAGGACGTGCTACGTCCACCGCTATGGTCGAGGGTGGCGCTGGTGAACACTCTCAAGGTTGGCTTACACGCAAAAAAGAAATACCCACGAAAGCAGCAGATTGGACCGCCATCGCCGTAGCTCAGTTGGTAGAGCACCGGACACGATATTCGGAGGTCGTGGATTCGGTTCCAACCTACGGTATCGTTGTGTTTTCTGCTGCTTTAAAAGTAATTTTCTTTAAACCAAATGATTGGCACTACAAATTTTTAAAAAATTAAAAACATTCCTCTATGCACCTTGGTTTCGGTAACTGTTGTCTTCCTTAATATATATCTATATATATCCACAGGAAGGGTGTCTCAGCTAACTTGGACCATGATTTGAAAAACACATAGGCGTTCTTCAGAACTGAAATCACGTGGATGTTGTTAAAGTTTATCTAAAGTTAAAGTACCATTTTTTTGATCGTCCACTATCCGCGATATAATCTCGAAATTAGATAAATCTGAAGTTCGCGTGCTTCTCACGAGTAAGAGTTCACTTCCACATTGCGTAAACACGTGCGGCATCACACGGTAAGGCAGAAAAGAAGGAATGCACCCATTACAAATTCAAACAGGAACAGCGCTGTTGAGATAGGCCGCAGTAAACAGATGTGAGAGAGCGAGCGGGCGATAACGGGCACAGCGAGTCTACGGGCGAGACACGCCGGAACCAGGCCGGAATTTCCGATTAACGCTCACGCGTCACCGAGCATCCCCCGGCCCCTCCCGCGCGTTTGCAGGAGGCGACGTCGCCACTACCGGGACTCAGCCAGGGCCCGGCCGCGCGCTCGAACGCACACGATTCCCGATTTCTACCCGCATCACTTCCTCTGCCGCTGGCGCCGCTGCC
Organism: Amblyomma americanum; assembly: GCF_052857255.1. NCBI lineage: Eukaryota > Metazoa > Arthropoda > Arachnida > Ixodida > Ixodidae > Amblyomma > Amblyomma americanum. The sequence continues at coordinate 159,530,382 of NC_135499.1, read as the reverse complement.
GAGGCCAGCAGCCAATGTGCGCTGCTGCAGCGACAGCAAAAACAGGGGAGACCGAACGGCCGAATCCACAACGGCTCTAAAGCAGAGCGCTGTCTCCTTCGCTCCTTCCCGTCGTTGTTGATCTTTTTCCACTTCTTCGTTTCTTTTTCGTTGGAAGAAGGAAGCGTGAACTTGACGCTGATGAAGCAGAAAGTAACAGCGATCTCCGCGCTCAGCGCAGGGCCAAACTCCACCGTTGACTCGAGCTCTGCAGCCAAACGAGAGATGGTCGGATGGGTGCGCAGGATATGACGTTAGTATTGAGAGGGCCCCTGCTCTGCACCAGCTGGGAGGAGAAAGCTCGCATCGAGACACGCGTCCGTGCGAAAGTGGTGCGCTGTAGCCACTCTGACAGCGACAGCTGTATATAGTGCATTCGGCGAAAGCACGGTGTCACCGTTGTCGTCCGCCTATTCCCCATCTCCCACCCTCTGGGCTGACCCAAGGTGATCTCCCATGACTACTAATACTCTTGACCCTGTGCGCGCCATTACCACGAAGTCATGACTCATGATTTTACCGCCACACTCAATTGGGGTTCCTACACCCGACCACTGGCTGTCACCAAAAGAGTATTTTATTTACGCTTGCTTACATTAACGTTTTATGTCCATATCTTCAATAGATCGATCCGTGTGATGTTCTTCTGAAAAAAACATTTAAAGCGAAAAAGAGGTTTAAACCATGCATGCTGCTTTTATTTTTTGAGGTTTCACTGCAACATATATAGAGTTTCCTCGTAATTCTATTCTTTAATTTCACATCGTGCCTAATTTTTCAGTTTGCCGCTCCCAGCTCACGGCAACGCCTCGAATGTAAGAGGCAAGTGACAGGCAAGTGTAGCTGTCGACACGATTGCTTTGTTTATTGTAATCACTGGTTGGAAGTAACGTGGTTGGAAGTAATAAGCCCGAGCGGGCGCCTGGAATCAGCGTCGAACTACCGTGGGGGAGGCCGGCGGCAAAGCAAGCGCTCAACGATAAAGCTTTGATCAGAGAGCTGTTTGAATATATGGTGCATATGCTTTGAGGATCCAAAGGCAACAGCCAACCGCGAGGCGCTCTAGAATTTTACCTTCTTTGACACAGTCGTGCGCTGCTTCTCTGCGCTGGATTCTCTTTTCGTGTCACGTCGCCTGTTTATGTATGGCCTATGACCGGCTTGTCATCAAATCTAAGTAGTCTTTGAGTACTCAATGCACACCTGACGCCTTCAGCGTACGTGTTTGCGAAATTAGGCGCAACTAACATTCACTATATAAACGTGATGAAATAGGTTAAACAGCACACACCATAGCCAACCAAAGGGTGCATTATTGCATCATCTCCTCCCTGGTTTTATTGGAGAAAAGTGCCCTTCGTCAACTGTAGAAAAGCAGAATTATCGCCTTGTGACGTAGCTGAACCGCTGTAAGGGTATCGAGTCCCTTCACAGCTGTGTTCGAACACAAGGCAAGGGGAAAGAAGTTGCACACCAACAAAGCGACGCGTAGCCGCAATCAACACCTGTCGCCAGCATGTTCATTGTATAATCACGGCCCCGTCATCTGTGTCGGTGACCGCGCGCTCCCGCTCCGCGCACCACATCTTCCGCCACCTCCCCCACTCCACATGACTGGTTACTGCAACGGTCTATACCAACACTTTAAGCAAACCGCATTATTTGCCTTACGCTTGCGCTAAAGCAGGTGTAGTGGCACAGACACAATGCATATGCAGTTTCCTTTATCGGATCACTCCGGCAGGCACAAGCATTTGGCGCCAACCCAGTCGTTGCTATAAGTCGCATCTGCACAGCGGTAACCGCGTAAACATCCGGGGAAGTTTTCCACAGTCTCGAGGACTAACGTTCTTTTCTCGCCTGGGTCTCCTCCGTTTCTGTGGCGTGATGCAGCGGCAGTCTGTTGCACAGCAGTACCGCCGCTTATTCCTCTTCCCCTTCGGATCTGTGGCAGTGGAAGCGTCACAGGAGCCCAAAGAGACCAGTTAAGGTTGATCAGGGGTAAATAAATTAAGGTTAGTGAAAGTTAAGAGGGCTGTAAACCATAATTCGATGCAAACGCTAACTTTTTAAGCTAAACTGAGGCATCGGCTAATAAATAGCCTTAGCCCTTCTTGGCCGACTCAGCATTGATACTCGTGGCCACTAGGTGGCGATACGGGTGGCGGCAAACTGCTTTGCATTTTGCCTACAGCGACAGAACAGTAGTTCAAGAATGAGGAGGAGGCGGACGACCTTCATGCCTACTGGGAGTGTTTGACTGGTAGCTTGTGTGGCAGGTAACTCCGGATGTGGAAGAAAAAAGATGAAGCGAAACACATGCACAAAAATTCACAAGGACACCTAAGTACGTTATATGTTATGAATGAAGCTGTTAATGCCTTTACCGAAAGTGACGTTCACTTGCAGCCTGGCGACGTCACGTGCTTCCAGCCAATGGTAATTACGCGCTCTCGTGAGGTCAGTTCTCTCCAGACAATGGGCGAATTTTATACTGTGGACCAGCTCAAAATTGACAAGGCACCTAGGAAAGAGCGGACGACACAGGTGCTGTCTAGCGAATTTTATGGCCGACGGCTGAATTTTTCATGGTTAGGCTTTTAATGTTGTCGCAATAAGAAACTCGCACACTCACATGCATACACAGAACTTTCATGTGTTTTATATGAGATCCGTGTTTTCAAAAAAATTAAGCAAGGCATCTGATCCCAGAACGAAGCTCTCTCGCGGCAATGCAACGAATTTTCTATCTCCTAAAGAAAGGAGGGAAGGAGACAGAGGAGGAAAGGTTCTTTTTTTCCTCCTCCGCGTCTCTCGGCCTTGGTAGCACACCGATCACTCCCACGGTCGCTACATGGTCGAGCCTAGCGGACTGGCGCACCAAGTCTAATTCCCGCAAAGCCCCGGGTTCTTTCCTCCCACACAGAAAATCTGTCCTCCTGCCCCATTTCTTTTTTCTATCATATCTTCTCCAGTCTGTCTCTTGTCCCTTACCCGATTTCTGTCTTCAAAGATTTTTTTCTCTTACGACTCTCGTATTCTAGGGCCAGCTACTCCTCTCTGCCCTCATCGTTTCAGTTTCACCGAGCTCAAGCGCTACGCAATCAGAGCACGCGCTGTCTAGAACGCCTGTTCCGCTACCCTCACTAGTCCTCCTTTGAGATTCTCTTACTGTCGAGACGTAGTGCCTTGTATTCCGCTCCTGTAACGAAAAGCCCACCCCATGCACGTATGAGTTCTTTACTCATTTTTTTTCTTCGTGTCTGAAGCGGCTGTTTGAACCTGCGGTTTTTTGCCTTTTCCTCCTGCTTGCTTTCTTCGTTTGCTCTTACATGCTTGCACGTGGCATTCATTTTGGACTGACAACCGGAGTACGTTTGCCTTTCCCTTATGTACCTTCGAGCTAAATCTAGGGCGCCCTTGCTGAACCAGTTGATCTGTGTTTGTTTTTTTTCTCTCGTTGAGCAACGCTTCGTGTTCCTATTTCAGCCCATTCTGTTCCTATAGCGTAAAGACCGCCGCGGATAAGCTGACGCTGCACATACTTTATAAGCACAGAGTTACACAATAAAGACGACTAGGAAAGAAGGAATCCACAAAAATAAAGAAGGGAAGCAAACGAGAGACCAAACTGTTCTAGTTTGCTTGGTCAGAACAATGTTTGACTACCTTTCTTCTTTCGGAGTCAGCAGTGTTTGCTACTTTCAAAGCTGCCATCTTCCTCTTGTTCCTTCCCCTGTTGTCACAGTTTTTGACGAATAACGAGGCGCATTTTGTGTTATAAACATTTCTATGCCCCTAGGAAACAGTGATGCATATCCCAAGCACCACAGGTAATCGGCAAAATATTGCAACAGGATGGTTCCATCCTGATCCTTTCTTTGCCTTTGCCAATACGGTTCCAATGTTGGGTCAATTACCTGTGCTATTTTCATACTTTTCATGCGAAAACCTTCACTACGCTAGGTAAAGCAGTCGTCGCGTAGGTCCGAGAATAACCTCGAATGACCTATCAGCCCAACCACATTACCCATGTATGACCATATGTCGTATAGTTATAGTGTCGAACCTTTAACCCCTGGCCTTGACTCATGACTTTTAGTTGACATTTGACCTTTGGCCTCGGACCTTTCAACTTTGTCTTTCACCTGCTTCTCTTTCCTCTATCTTTTCTAAGTCTTTTCGTCTCTCGTTTTTTTTTTTTTTTGTTCATACGTTGTGCATATTCTAAGGAGAAGGACAGCTTTAGGAGATCCAGAAAGATTAAATGGCTGAGAATATGGACGTAAGCGTGGCGTGCTTGAACCGCTGTATCTTTAGCACTCCTTCATTCGACGGGGAAAGAAAGCTATATTTGGCAGGACAGGCAGGCCGCGCCCTATTCCGCCAACCTTCTGTCCGCCCTCACAGAGCCTGAGTTTGCGAGGCGACTCGACACATTGTTTCCTCTCTAGCGGTTGTTGAATGAGAGCATTCAAATCCCTCAGCCTTCCTCTCCCCACGACCCTTCCATGCCTCTCTCCTGCTTCGAAAATTTTCTCCCCGTCGGGACTTGTTTCTCTTGCGTCGCCAACACTTTCGTGCTATTCCCTCTTCTGAGAGCCCCTTAGTAGCACTCAGCGTGGATTTCGGTCTTTGGTGACGAGATTTGCTTTCAGTCAGCTCTTCTCGCTAGAAAATAAAAATAATTGTCAGGAAGGAAACAAAAAAAGGGGAAACGAAGCAGGAGAGAATACTGGGCAAAAAATTCTGCTGTCTCCACTCTAAGCGAAAGCATTAAAAAAAGTTATGTGATAGAATTTTCGCTCGATTAGTTCTTTTCTGTCATTTCATACTTTGCTTTAGGTTTTGCGAAACGACGTTATACTTACTCTTTTGCTAACCAAAATTACTGTTTGCGATCAGCTCTTATCACATTTTATAAATACAACCCGTGATTATGCTGTGTATATATGCTGGTTCTTTGAATATTTACTTTCTCCTGAATTCCTGCGAGGACATATGGATTGCTTTGGTTTCAGGAAAGGCTCTCCAAAGGGGTAATTTACCTAAGGCAAACGATTCACACATCTTTATTCTTCTTTTACTGGCTGTCCTTGGTCTGGAGTATCGTAGTAATTTGCTTTATTGGCGGCTACCACGACGCTGAGCCCTTAAGATGCGGCTAGCTTTTACATGCAGTTATTGATTACATTACTTTCTTCATTTTCTCATCAGTTGAACATAGTGCAAATGTTAAGAGCAACTAATCATGTCCGCATGACACGAATTCGTTAGGAGGCCACATTCTAACATTCTTGCCTTTACCATGTGTTTTCAACAATGTAGCGTTCCGCTGCTTTCACTCTTTCTCTCCCAGTGTCAGAAGGAAACATCGAACTCGCTGTCTTCCTGCCTGTCTCTTCTTTTCTCCCTCTTAAAAGCCTGCTGCTGCGCTACGCACATGCTGGGAGTGTCTCTCAGTTCACGTTGTAATCTCGGCTCATGTTGGCTGCATGTTTTTGGGCATGAAATGTACATCGTCATAGCCACCATACGATTACATCAAATGCAGAAAAAAAAGGCATTTCTTTCTGATTTCCAGTATTCATATGCCGTGCCAGCCGCGGTCATCCTGTCCCAGCGAATTCACCTAATTCATTTCTCCACCTGTCACTCCGCTTCTCCTTCCAGCTTAATCCCCTCACTTGCCTGAAGAGATCATCAGTAATCAGTTCCGCCGGTGTTCATGCCTACCTCTTAATTTCCGCTTAAATGTTACTAGCTTGTATTCATTCTCTAACACATTCGGCCTTTTTTTATATTCGGTTTTTATACTTACCCTTGTTTCCACAGTGCCCTTAATTATTTCTGAGCAGCTTGTGATGTTCCAAATGATCTCTCCCGGTGATTCGCGAAGCCTTATGCACACACTGTTTGCCCCGGATTATTGCGCTAAATATGAATAGCCTCGCGTAGTGTCCCGCAGCAAATACAGTCATGCACTAATCATAAGATAATAAAGCAAACGCATGCGCGCCTTTTTGTCAAGGTAAGAGCCACAAGTAGCGACTCTACCTTTATTATAATGTTTACGACCCAAACCCGACATGCCTGGATGAAGTTATCGGCTTAAGGCATGTGGAAGGAGGAAAATATTTTCTGGCATCACCCTGAGAAAAGCAATGGCGATGGCACTAACTATTGTATGGTTCTTAATTAAAGAAGATAAACATCAACGCGCTTCTAACCACTTCCGCCTCTGCTGTACAACCGACACCTGGAAGAATGCAGTACACATTTTACTACGAACATTTCGGCGCTGAGTAGTGTTAGGCGAAAGACCGTGAATATCAAAGCACAGATTAAGGTAGTCTTTTCACGACAGCGTCGGCCACTTCCTCCTCTTCTCGTTAGGCTCCTTACTCCACTTCCGTCCACGTTGCTAATTAGCGGAACAACTCATCTGCGAACTCGCGCCCACACTCAGAGCGTAGGGATTAGTGCCACAAGCCAAGTCGTAGCTGGTCCGCCTCGGCAATAGTTCTGGCACCTCGGCCCACCAGCTTTCCTCGCGAGCTTCTTTGCGCATCGTTCGAAGGAAGCACACGTGCAGTGGCAGCTCGGAGGCAGAGCCTGACTGCGCCTCGCGAAAGCAGCCACGCGCTCTGGGGACGCTCTCGCGTGCCGCCTGGGATGGCCTGCTTGTCTGGGCGCACACCGGCGTAGGAAAATAGCCGCCAAGGAAGGCTGCAGAGCACACGCCGCGGAAGTGGGAAGGGAGTAAAGGGAGTGGGTGGCGGGTTAGCACGCGCAGAAAACGCACGTGGCGTAATCCTGTTAAGCGAGCCCATCGCAAAGCTAATAAACCTGATTACTGTCCGCGGGCGCGCCACGGTTGCCCGGGGCGACCACTGGAACCATCGTCGCCACCGCTGCTGGGCCGAGTCGCCAGCAGCAGACACCGCGGTGGGTCTGCTGCTGCGAGAACGCGACGCCATGAAGCAGCTTGCAAGTGGCGCACTGTTGATAAAGGAGATCCACAGCAGGTGTAGTGATCGGTAAGCAGGAATGCAGACATGTCAGTGACACCGTTTGGCACGTTTTCAGAAATTGGCGAAAAAGTCCATCACAAAGTAAACCGAGGCTTTGAATGCCATCATCATCGTCATTTATTCCCCTTCATAGGCTCCTGGGGAAGCGAGAGCATCAAATGTACGCTGCGGTCATTTGGCAGTGTGCGTAAAAGAGAAAAAAAATTATTGGCATCAGGACAAAAAGGAACATCGAAAACATCTAAGAAATAAAAAGAAAGTAAACAAGAAAGGACAAGGTATTGCGTGTCAATGATGACTGATAAAAACAGGCTGTGCAAACATCCTTCAATTTTATTACATCAAGACGGTCGTTGCGAACTATAGCCGTTGATTCCGTTTTTCTATGGCGACGTAGTGCCGCTAACTCTATTACAATTCATGACAGACGCTCATGCGTGTGTCAGTTCGATACTTTTCAGCTCTCGTGCCGAACGAGCATGAAGACGTCAGAAGTGGCTATATGTGGGTACTGTCCCATCCGGCTTTGCTTACTCCTGTTGCAGGGAATGTTGGTGTTACTATGTGTAATCTGTCTTAGTAATTGTTCAGAAAATAGCAGTTTTCTTTCGCGATAACTTTGCGCGGAGTTTTGGATATTAAATAATTTAACATTCCATTGTTTAACTGCGTGCTCCTTACTCCTCCATGAGCATTTGTTCTGCAGCGTGTTCCTGCTCAGCAATCAAACGCTTAAACATTTCAGTTGAAAGAGAACGAGTCACTCTTTAGCAGTGAGCGCAGGAATTGTCCTAATATACGTGTACTATAGTACAGCCTTTGTTGTAGTTCAGATGGCGGGCTAGTCCAGACGATGATTACAAACGATCAAGTAATGGACATAGAACAGAATTAGCTTACACTCTTATACTAGTTCAAGATTCTGCATACAAATTAGGCAAGTCCTGTATTGTTCAGGAAAGTAAAAATAACCTCTGTCGGGCACAACGGTGTGGCCTCCGTATCCAAATGTGTGAGAACATTAGTCAGGCAACTTCAATAACCACGATAGAGCCTTATCGCAGTCTTCAGAGCCCTAAGTGAGGACGCAGTACGACTGCAGAAACAAATCAAATGTTAGGGATTTTTCGCGAGCAGTACTCACTGAGCTCGTTCAACTCCTAGATTGCTAGGTTCAATACTAGAACTAGTTAGCAAGTGCCACATCGATCTTCTGTTGCTAATGCTGCGGTGCTGAGCACGTAGAGGTAATAGAATTGAGAAGATAGAACGTAAGGCTGGGAGACTGACCGCGAGAAGTTCTGCTTAACTTACTCGGCATGGGGAGAGAGGAAAATGAGATGAAAGAGTAAAGAAAGAAAGAAGGATTAGAAGCGTAATATTGAGATGCGTACGCCAAGACAAACACTCACCACAGCCACAATATGTCGCGCATTTCCAGCGTCTACAAGAAATAATAAAGACCGTTAGGGCCCATTCCCCTTCATAGAAACTGTGGCGTTCAATAATAATTTTAAAGGAGCACTCTTTTCTCGCCTCAAGAGAATCGGGTACTGATGGACTTCGTTTCTATGGCGCGCGCCTAGCTTCCTGCTCTTTTGAGCCACTCTACCGTTAGATATAGAAGCATTGTAGGAAATTAGCACTTAAATTTATCAACTTCGCAGATGTCCACGTTTAGATTACGTTGTTACTGATATTTTGCGCGTTAACTCCGGCAGAAACTTCAATTCACCGCGCTTTGCTTGAACGCAGAAAAACTTTGCCTTGCCTTTACTCTGACTAATCGAGAAAGTAAGTGTTGTTCCTATGCATTCAGGGCTCTTCGCTTGGCGTTGGTGAATTGCGACAGCCATTAGAACTGGCACGCGGCTCCTGTTTTCTTTTGTTTGCTCAGTGTGTCGCACAGCAAAGGGAGGCCCCGTTCGCGTGAGAGCTCGGCTTTGGTCATTAGGCTTCCAATCTACGCCGTGCCCCCCACCGACAATGAAAGTTGAATGTGTCCCTTCCTTTCTGGCTGTTGGCACGTTCAGAGCGCATTGCCTTCCACTTTTATTTAATAGGCCTCAGTCAGTAGCGCAAATGGCATGCTAGCTTAGGTTTTCTGCATAGGGCCCTCTGGGTAAACGTGAAAATAATCAAACAGCGATGACAAAACAACGCAAATTACCTATAAAAAAAGGTCACGAAAGAAAGAGGGACAGCCACTGTGGATTCACAGCTTCCAAGCGTGAAATTACGCTAAGCCTCCAAATACTACTATTCCCCCATTTTCCGGGTCATTAACCCGGCCGTTTCCGTAGTGTGCCATAGCACGCACCGTGTTACTCTGAAACATTCACCAGCAGCAACAAACACTACTTTTATTCCCTCCAGTGTGAACCTCGTGCGGCGCTGAGGAGCCAGTGGATGCGCGTTCGCTGCGTTTCGGGCAGTGAGCAACGTGGTTGAAGTTTTCAATAAGATTTCGGGAGGTAAGAACATAAAATAAACAATGTGATTTCACGCACATATCCGGAGGTTCGCTTCACGCAACCAAAACGCGCTTGGCCAGCTGTCGACGTATGAGCACGCATTGTGATTCTTGCCGGGTAAACCTGAATTGAGTCCGGTTTACGGAACACAGAATTATTTTCGCGGATTTAGCTTCAAAACCCAAAGGTGGAGTCCACTGTCAAATGAGGTGAGATATGCAGCACTTTCTGTTAGGGAACATTGGTCTTTTTTTTTTTTTTGAAAAGTTTGAAAAGTATTTATTTGAAGTGTGTTTCATACACTTCAGGAAGGAGGCCAAAAGGCGTGGTGCCTGACGAGGGCCTTCCTCCCTGGGAGTAAGCAAACTGCACTCGGCACATACACACACAAAATAAACAAATACAATAAATGTAGCGGTCGCCATTACACATTGCTGGCATGTTAAAAGAAAAACAAAGGAAAAACTGTACAACAATGTTAAGGTATCTTCGAAGTTGTTAAGATGCGTGCTGTTGGGTTACAGGGAATTATAAAAAGGAAAAAAATATATATACAATCATGTTGACTGTTATCAATTTATAATATGTCACAGGATGTACCGGTTAGTCATGAAGTCAACAGTGCAATCACTTTTCTCTTGTATATTTTTTGAGTTCTGCATTGATGGAGGAGGTCATGAAAATTTCTGTTTTCATTCAAAAAGGTAGTCATCTGATATCTAATCGTTTGGAATCCGTAATTTGTTCTTGATTTTGGTGCTCTTATTGTCATGTGTCGAAGGGGATATGGGTTTTGCGGTAGTTCTGGTGTTGCACAAAAATTAGTTTCAAGATGAAATCTGTTATATGTTTCAAGTGCTAGCCGAAGAGTTTTTAATTGAAAAATTGTCAGTAACCCCAAGCTGTTCCACCACGAGTTAGTGCTATCCAAGTAGCCTAGATTAGCAATTGCTCGTATGGCCTTTTTCTGTAGTAAAAACAAAGCATTTAAATTAGTCTGTGTTGAGTCTCCCCATATCAGTAAACAATAGTGAAGATGTGAATGAATTAAACTGAAATAAAGTTGCTTTTTGAGCCATACTGGCAATAGAAGTCTAAATTTATTTAGAAGGCCCACTGATCGCGAAATTTTTTTTCTTACTTGAATAATATGGTCAGTCCACAACAGGTGTTCATTAAATATAACTCCAAGGAATTTTATTGACTGTACTCGTTGTAAAATATTCGAATTGTATAATATGATTGGCTCATGATCTATGACTTTATTTTTAGCTCTGAATATTACATACTTCGTCTTCGTGATGTTTAGTTCTAACCTGTTGGCCCTCAACCATAATGTAAGGTTTTCTAGCCAGAGATTAGCTCTACATTCTATTGCTTGTAAACTCGCGTCATGAAAGAAAATATTTGTGTCGTCAGCGTATAAAACTGTTTCGGAGGAAGGAAGAATATTAACAATGTCATTTATGTGAACTAGGAATAGAATAGGACCCAGTATTGAGCCCTGTGGCACACCAGTGCGTATAAGGCCGTGGCTTGAAGGTATGTCGTTAATCATTGTGAATTGTACTCTGGATGATAAGTAGCTCTGAATAAGATTAAGTGCGGAACCTCGTATCCCATAGAATTGTAATTTGCGCAGTAAAATTTTGTGACAGACCGAGTCGAAGGCTTTTCTAAAGTCTAAGAATAGTCCAAGTGTAAAAATTCTGTTTTCTATATTGTTAATTATTTTATCCTTTATGTGGAGTAAAGCTTTTTCCGTAGATTTCCCTTTCTGAAAGCCATATTGTTCTTTCGCAATAGCTCCGATCTTAATGAAGTACGAAGTAAGGCGGGTATTGATGACTTGTTCAGCAATTTTTGAGAAGACCGGTAAAACGGATATTGGGCGATAATTGTTAGGATCATTATAGCTTCCTGTCTTATGTACCACACAAACTCTTGCTATCTTTAATTTATCTGGAAACCTGCCTTCTTTGAGCATTTGGTTGCATATATGGGACAACAAAGGTGCGATAATATCAGATACGGCTTTTACTACCTCACCCTTGATGTTATCAGCTCCAACGGAGCAGTTATTTTTTAGACGTATTATATACGAAGAGATTTCGGCTGTAGTTGTTGGGGAAAGAAATATCGAAGGCTTTGGTATGCCTTTAAGATATGACATTGGATCAGTGCATGTTGTTTGCGCAGACTGATTGTCACCAACCGTCAGGAAGTGTTCGTTAAACATGTCTGATAAGGGACGACCTCTGAGTGGAACGCCATCTACCACAATCTCTACTGGAGTTGGCTCGGTTCGTTTTGATACTAAATTGTTGTATGACCTCCATATCTGATTAGGGGCAAGTTTATTAGCGAACGCTTTTGCGTAATATTCCTGTTTTGCGGTTTTTAGATCAGTGTTGAGCTTATTCCTTACAGCTTTATGCAAGTTTAGTATATTGATGTCCTTGTGCTTCAAAAAATCAGCAAAGAGATTGTGTTTTTGCCTTATTCTTTTGTACAGCTCTTTCGTAACCCACGGTTTCTTAGACTTTTTGTACCTAGAGCGGCGGACTAGAGGAAAGGCTTCATAATAGGCATCTTGAAATTTTTTTTCAAAGACATCGTAACAGCTCTGCCCGTGTGCATACTCCGCGCTAATACCGTAATTTCGAGAATACATCCAAATTGTACTCTTCTTCACTTGATTGCCTCATCTATAACGCTCTTCTTGCACGCGTTTCGTCTTTTATTCAAGTCTTACATTCGTGTGCTTGCAACTGGTCCAGCGGCATTGGAGCCATTCATATTATACCAAAGCACCAGTTTCCGTGGTTATGGAGGAGAACCTATTCCATAGCCACAAAAAGCAGCAAGAGCCCTGTGGTCTTCCTATGCTACAAGATGCTATGGTCGAATGCAACTTAAGTACCAAGCGGCGAAAGCCTCTTAAGTGAAGCTCTGAAGCCAATGGCTTCGGTCCATTATCATGACATCGTGCTTAATCCGCTTGCACCCACTAGCGTGATACTGCTGTGGCTTTCAGGTGCAAGACGATTAACCACGGTTTAAGCGGATTAATCCAGACATCACGACAACCGGTCGACGCCATTGGCTGGAAGGCCTCCTTTCAGAGCCGCATCGTTTTTAAGTTGTACTCGACTATAGAAGCCACTAGAGCAATGAAACACCCTATAAACTACAGGGACAGTTAAACCGGCAATACGCAGACGGCATGCACGTACAATAAGCACTGCAGTTCTAGAACGATAGAAATAAACAGCACAAAAACACGAACGTCATAAGCGCGATCTCGCGCTTATGAGTGGCGCGTGCCATCGGAGAGTGAAAGAGAGTTCCCAAAGTGATGTTAAGATGGATCAGTTTTTGCATGGCCATGAAGTGGAAGTTAAATCGGAAATATGGGTCAGGACGAACGCTAAATGGACACAGGCCACAAACGGCAGCGCGTTATAGTTTCATCATTCCGTCCCATACGTACACGTCGATTCCACTACATGGCACGCTTTCAATCTACTTGCCAGGATAAAAAAAAATAATTCTGTTTAAGATCGGAGTGATGTTGTCGGTGCAACAAATATTTTCCTGCTTCTGTCCATGGATTTGACGGAACAATCTCTGTGCAAATGAATTGTCTCAGAGATAGCACCCGAGCAGTTGTGCAGGCCGATGTAATTTACGCAAAGGTGCCACCGACTTCTCTGTTGATTTTGCTTTTTTTTTCGGCACCGCGAGAACGGTAAGGTTGGGTGCTTGTCGGAGTCGTTATCGTTTTTCTCTAACGTCCGTTGCCATTTTTCATTGATTCGAGCATGCTGCCTTTCTTTTTCTTGTGTTTTACCACATCAGCAATTCGCGAGACAAGCCGTAAGGAGAGTAAACGCGAAAGAAAGTAATTAGCACCCACAGAGAGAAGCTCGCTGGGATCGCTGGCGACATAGACAAAGCTCGCGTAAGCTTCCGAGACTTAAGCCTCAGCTGCCAAAGATACATCCACTGTGGTGGAAAGGCCGTGGAAAGGCGGCTGTTGGTGGGAAACTGTCGCCGATGCGGCACACTGGTTCTGCAAACTAAGGCAAAACTGCAAAGAAACCATTAAAAAAAGGGTAAAAATCAAAGAAAAAGCTCTAATAGGCAATTAATTGTCTTTGCTTACGCCCCGGGGGTGTCTGAATCTCCATTTATTTATTTATTTATTTATTTATTTATTTATTTATTTATTTATTTATTTATTTATTTATTTATTTATTGTTGCAACCCACTTCTATTTGTTCTGTTTTTGTTTTGTTGCTTGCTCAAGGTTGCGCTGCATTGCGTTTATGCATTTTATCATGTAAGTCTTCCTACTTGGTCTTCAATGACTGCAATGTGTTTTAAATAAATAAAATAAAATAAATAATTCTTACTTTCTCTTCTGCTTTCTTGACAGTCAAGTGTCACTTTAGCTTTCGACAGCTTCCCTTTTCTCAGCTGCTTATCTGTGCTTAAAAAGCTGCAAACACGATTGGGACATGTGCAGTATGACTATTGTAAATCTGATATCAAGCGAAAGCCAGTTCCGCGAGTATAATTTTAACGTATGTATTATACGTTGAAGAAGACACATAATCTCTGCGTCTTCCTTTCGAGGTCGTTGAGCCTACTGGTCGTATAAATTCCGAAGTTTACGTCTGACTTATCTATCGTTCTCAACCCTTCGCCGTTTCTACGTTGTCCGCAGTCGCATCCAATGGCAACAATTTGCACCCAAACAGCGCCGAATTATTGCTTGAAGCATAACAGGGAATAGCAAAACGAGAGAGCGGCATCTGGCATAAGGCATATACTGTAGCGCCACGCCCCTCGTAACGTTAATACCCTAGCGGCGAAGGAAATAAAGGAAGACAGACGGCCGTCCATAGACTCGGGAATGACTGTGTGAAGGACTTGTGTCCTGTAGGCCTCGTCTTTGTGGTGAAGCGCGAAGGAATAACGTCGAATTGCACAAGAAGCGAACACATCTCTCGGCTGAATACACCCAGTACAAAGAGCGCCATCACAGCATTTCGCCAAAGGCTCACGAAGAGTTACTTCGAATGAGAATGCTGCTTCTTCGAGCTCTCGTGCAATGAGTTCGACTGGCCGCCGAGCCTATGGCCGCGATTGAGGTTGCACACATTACAGTCACAATAATTGTTTAATACGGTAGTACTATTTTCTAAATACCAACTCAAAAACAAATGTAAGCTCTTTGTCCACAGTCGCTAAAACAATGTCTCGGAACTGATTGGGTAGGGAAGTATAGTGCTGTCAAGCTTTGGCATCTTTACAACATAAAAGATACACGTAATGGTAAATGTTTTAATAATAGGTTCAGAAGAAATTAGAAGTTCATCTATGTCGATAGATACATATCGGCATATATTCTTCTTTATTACTGCCACGGCTTTATTTCAGTTGTTTGTACAAAAAGAAAAATTAGCTTGCCGATCTTGAGTAGCTTCGTACTGCCATTAAACAGAAAGCGATGTAAGGTGTCAGATACCTCCGGAATCGATTTGACGAACATATCCTAGCGGTTTCCTATCTGTACATACACTGACACTAGCCCACATTTCCAGCTAGGAAAATAAAGCACTCGCAAGCTGCTAGCACGAGTCGAATGAAGAACCTGACTAGGGGAAGCAAGACAGGCCCCGCTTCCGCAGATTGGCAGGGTGCAGGGGGTAGGGCGAACAACAAATCCCGGGTAATCATAGACGCGGATTACCGCTGATCTGGCATGATTTAAGAGAAGTGGGTGACTGGCATTCCCGGGTTTGTTCCATGTATCAAAGAAACATAAAAATAAAGAACCGGGACTCAATCCTAGGGCCCATTTGCAGTAGGCGATGCAAGGGCAATCTTGCTTTCACACCTGAGCTTGACTAGACGCAGCTGTTCGGCTGACAAAGACAAGGAAAGTGAAGCCTTTAGTAACCGCAACATCATCATAAGCAGCAGCAGCATCAGCAGCAGAAGCAGCTCCAGGAAACGAGGGACAGACACTGGCCACACAAACTAATTGTGCTGAGCTGTGTACACCTTCTTTCCACATAGTAATAGCAGTCGACTGTTTCTTGCTCTTAAGGGCATTTCTGTCCATCAGCCGTGCTGAGTTAATGACAGTCTCTTGTTTCCCTAGTGTCCTCGTGGCTGTTTTCGCTTTCGCAATAAAAAATACGCTGCAAAACGGAAGGAGACACTCTGCAGAGGCGAAGAATCCGACTGTGTAAAAAGCTAACTGTCTAAATTGGTCAGCAAGGAGTATTCAGTATCAAAATGGTTATAGTGTTGATTACAAGTGTATGTAATCCTCCGAAAATATAGGAGAACGAAGAAGAAAAAACCAGAACGCAAACATCTCAGTGAGCCGCGCGGATCGGCAGAGGCATCACGTGAAGCATATGAAACAATGATTTCATTAAGCGCCTACATCTTCGTGTCGTCGTGCCCACGAATATTTGTTAATTGTCATAACTTTATAAAACTTCTGACAAAAAAAAATACACCAGAAAAATTGTCGATATCACCGGATTTTTAACTATACGCTCTTTAGGTTTGCAACCGGAAGAGTGTGCGACGCTCAGAAATTTCTTTTCTTCATTTGCTCGGCTATTTTTGGCACAGTATTTGTTCCCTTTACATGATGTAGTACGACCACAATTTACAAAGAAACCAGGAAGCAACATCAAATAATCCTAACCCCACATAATACGTGGTAAGGACCCATACACAGGCACACACTGATACAACATTGACGACGAGGTGATCAAACGATAGTAGCATGCCGGTATCTATTCAGTTTGCTCACAGACATCTCTGAGGTGCGCGATCATCTAGCAATGGTATGATTTTGAAGAAATAATCGCAGCGCCCCTTGCATGTTTCTGGGAGGCATTTCCACATGCATATATCACTAGCTACGTTTAGCGTTGATCAGCGACGACTTCATGGCAGAAAAGCGGCGCCCAGGAACGAAAAATGCAGCCAAGAGCCACTGACGAAGGATGGGTGCCACGTGAGAACCACTGAGAAAAAAAAAACAATGTGCTTGTTCTGAAACTACGTAATTATGCGCAGCGCATAGATAAGCACAGAGGCGATTGTACGCTGCTTTTAAACACGACAAACAAATGTCCAAAATGTGTGCAATAAGTTCTGTTTTCTTTTGTTTGAGAATTTTCAGCTGCCTCAATTCTGTACCAACTGCAAGCAGGCAGTTACGGTGACCGAGCTCTCTAAATGACGTACTTCTTACCAAATCGCTCTCCAAAACAGCGGGAACCCAAACACCAAAACACTGAAAGCTTACACAAACACCTGTGCAGCATTTTCCTCGCCTCGAACGTCCCAACACTAACGCCCCCTGCCATCACGGTCCCTCTTTGGCCGCAACAGCATGCACAGTGCACACTTTGTGGGCGACGGTGCCCATGCCTGCAGCTCTGCTGGTCCACTCCGCGAGAGGATACTCATTTGGAGGCAGCAGCCGACAGGTCGTTGCGAGGTCTTATCGCGACAATTAAGGCGCCGCTGGCCACGTGTATTCAGGGCGGTCCCATCAGGCACAGCGTTGATGGCTCCGCAAAACTTCGCCGCCCGCACAAAGCACCACCGTGTATTCCCTTCACCTCTCCCTTTCTTCCTTCACCGCATGCTTTTCTCTACTAGGAAACCTGATTGCGTCGTTCGCATTTAGGCCGCGTCCCACGATGCGCCACGCTGGTAAACAATAAAGTTAGATTACTCAGCGAAAAAGAAGCAAGATTCAATGGCACTTCAGGGGCAGTTCTGTTTAAACGCGGACTGACGCAGGCCGCATTCATTTCTGCCCAACAAGCGCAGATAAAAAAGCAAGGGGAGATATGAACGTTTCTTAAAGCCTGAATATAGTGACTTCCGCGTTTTGTTTTGTCGCTGTAATCCAAATCATCAACAACCAACAGCTGCAACCTTTAAGTCAAGAAACTTATCCAAGGTCAAATCTTCCGCCCAACCGCAAGAAGAGCCTCAGAGTATTTGCATATGCTTCCGCTGAAGCAAAAAACAGGTTTACTGTGAATGCAGGCCCTTATTAGTTTTGGAATTCATTCAAATACCTAGAACTCATATTCATTTCCTGTCGCGTTCACTCCTCTACTCACAGTCAGAACAGTTCACGATTGAACATTTTGCCTGTCGTACGCTAAAGTATTCGGAATTGATCTCATGAGAGAAGTGCTTCCACAACGCAGTCACGTTTCATTGCAAAGTATAGTCTCAAGCCTTAGCGGTAATATGCTTCTTTTGGAGCGTATCCGTCGGAAATTCCAAACATAACAAATATGATATTTCCGAGGAAATCACATTTTCTGATCCAGACGGTTTCCGCACACGCAAATCCCCAACTCCTCTTCCCTGAAATTTGTCAGCTGAAGCATGGTGAACATCTAAACTAATCTCAGGCTTGAACACGCAGTTCTAAGAATGTTACAAAATTTGTAAATTTCTCTCCCTCAAGCAGTGAATAAAGCAGTAAAGAACCATCAACTTCACGAAAGAAAAGGCAGTTTTACCACGTAAATGTTTTTGAAGACACCTTAGTGACGCCGCTAATTTTCTTTCTGTGTCTTCGCTGGTGCCTTATTTCTCAAACATACCCACCACTGTGCTACTAACCACTCAATTTTTCTTCTCGAGCCAGTAGTCACGTACGTCCAGAAAGTATCGGAGTGGTCGCCCTTGTGATTTCTTCAAAAATAAACTCTGACACGTCCCGAACGGTCACTCCGCCATTGTTGTGCCGTGAGTAGCCAGTGCAGTAAGCAGTCGACTATATTTGTCTGTGCATGTCGTTGACAACCCAGCGATTGCGTGTCCTTTACGAGGCCGCTTTTTTGGAAACAACGGACGAGTTCGCAATTTACCCCCACCCATTACTTTACTGCATGGAGGCGGTTATTTAAAATCGTTCAAGATTTTCTTTGGAGATGCTTCTATTACCCTGTTTTTTTCAAAATCGCACAGTGCTGGAAAACGATTCCATCGTGCTAAAATTGCATTCAAAATATGATGTGGTATTTTTTGCTGATAGGCACTTTTTTGTGGTTTAATAATTATAAGGTGGTCGAAAATAGGCAAAGTAAGCTTGGTTGCGAAAATTATCCTTGAATACAATAGCCATAGCTGAATCTGTTTGAATAACCTTGTTTTAACCACGCCCATTAGTTGTTTGCTACTTACAAGAGTGATTTGCCGGGACTGTACATTAGGAATTTTAACTAACTCACTCAGACTCGTTAACCACCTGATAGTCAGCCGTGTCACATAGTCCTTGCCCTACCAAGTGACAACGAAGACAGACAGGGAGCAGATAGATGTAATCCTGAGGAAGGCATACAAGATCGCTCTCCATCTACCCAGGAATACACCAAACGAAAAATTGCTCCAACTAAGAATCAGCAACACCTTCTACGAACTGGGAGAAGCCCTGCTCAGAGCGCAAACTATGAGACTCCGAGGCACGCCAACAGGCCGGGCGCTACTGAAAAGGATAAGGGCGGATACACAAAGCCACATGGACAGGTACCAGGACGTCCCAGACAGAATCAGCGGAATACTTAGGGTAGCCCCCCTGCCTAGGAATATGGATCCGAACCTGCACGAGGGCAGACGAAAAGCGAGAGCCGAGTATGTGGAACGGGAACTGGCCCAACTGGAAAGCACAGTCTATACGGATGCGTCACTGTACCTTACCGGGAGGAAACGCACGGCCGCAGCGGTGGTGGTCAATCACAAGAGAGACCTGGTTACATGCGCAGCAGCCGGGGTTGCGGACGCAACAGAGGCTGAGGAGATCGCCATAGCCTTGGCGGTAGCTAATGGGTCCAGGGAAAACAAATCCCTAAATATACTTACTGACTCGAAGGAGACATGCAGAAACTACATTAGAGGGAGAATAGGTAGCGTGGCCCTAAACATACTCAGAAAGGTAAAATGCTTGTATAGAAAACACATACACAACCTTATATGGATACCCGGGCACGCAGGCATTAAGGGGAATGAGAAGGTGGACGGCCTCGCTCGCGAGTTGAGTTTCCGAGCCGGGCAACCGGACGACTTCTACACCCAGGCCTGCGACGGGGGGTACGCGGAGCACCTGGGCCTATACAGGGCCATGAGATATAGGTACCCACCGCCACACAGGGCGCTAACAAAGGAGGAGGCGACCGGGTGGCGCAGGCTGCAGACGGGTGTTTTTCCCAACCTACACCTACTGAACAAGATGTTTCCAACACAGTACAGAGCCACATGCCCTTGGAGCGGGGCAGTGCCGACACTCTACCACATCACGTGGGAGTGTGCGCGAAACAGAACATTCTACCAACACGAACACCCGAGTGCGGAGCAATGGGAGAGCCGGATCGTCAGCAGCGAGCTCATAGTCCAAAGGACCCTGGTGCAGCACGCTTGTGAGGCAGCGCGGCTCAGCGGAGCCCTGGAATAGGGGCCCGACCTTGTGAGGACAGGACCCGGGACCGCCTGAGACCAGGACGACGCGGGTCCTGCAGCCGCTAATTCCTTAAAAGATCCAATAAAGTTTGCTTACCTTACCTTACCTTAACTGTGATCAACTGGTAGAAGTACTAAAATAAAGGGTTAGAGGTTAAACATAGTTAAACTAAGTACGCGTGTGAAAGCAGGGGGCGCTTAGGCTCGGCTTAATGGTTTTAATGGGTTAATGCCCATATCAGCAGAATTGACTCACTACTTAACGTTCATAGATCGCGGCGAGTCCTCATACCACTGCCGACGCAGTGGCGCAGCGGTTAAGCGATGCGCCACTGCACTGGCAGGTGGCTGTTTGCAGGGTTTGTGCGACCCACGTTGCATTTCTCGAGCAACCTCCCGCGACCAATAACTGATTTAACTGTCGCCTGCCACCAGCTTCATAATTTGCTGCAGCTGGCGCGACGCTCCTCCGAACTTACCCGAGCTTCCTCCCATTGGCTGCAGCTTGCGCGACGCACGACCTAACTAAACCGGTCTTACCCGAGTAACTCGGATAAACTCGGGTTAGTTCGGAGCACAAGACAAGATCCTTGCTCAGGATTGGTATGTGTGATGGCTCTATATGCGGATCGAAGTACACCAATTGCTTCTCACTGCTTTTATTCATATATTCTTGAAGAACCACAGCTTCAGGAGGAAAGCGTATGTGTATGTATCCCATTGTAAGCACGATAATTTGCGCGATAAACACGGGGCACACTGATAATTTCACTTTAGATGTCTTGTATGCCTTCAGCTGGGTCTCATCACCGGTCAGTTAGAGCACCGGCCACGTCCCCTTGGCGGAAGAGAAAGAGAGAACAGCCCGATCTGCGCCGCCGTAGCTGAGTTCAGTTAGCTTATCCACCCCTCCTATTTCTTTCCCTTCTCTTCCGTGACGTGTGCTGACGCTTCTGCGACGTGTGCACACCTGAATATTGGGATGGGTTCAATTCTCTCCAGGGCATTCGCACGAGGGAATTTTTGAGCAGGTCGACAGGGTCGCCACGCACTCCAATGCAGAGCCAAAGGCGAATGACCAGCCGACACGACCTGCGCGAGAGCGCGAGAAATATAACAACCCGTTCGCGGTGATGAAACATCGCTCAAAACACACAACGTATGAAGGGCGCAGCTGACGTCTTTCGAAAGGCGCGCCCTCACATACAGCAGCCGGTTGCGAGAGCCCCAACGCTCGTCCGAGCCACGTCGCTCTAGTCTTGCGAAACAAGGTTCACCGCCGCCAGGCTCCGGACACCCGGGATGCTGCGATGTCGTGGATGCGGCGTTTACGGCGGGTCGATGGCGCAAGCCACGGCCGGACATAGAAGTATATTGGCATCCTTCAGTGGTCCGAAAAAGGATCGGATTATCTCCCGAATGTGCGCGAGAGAGGGGCGCGGTGCTTTCAGCGCTTATTTAGTGAGCAGGAATCGCAGTAAATGGCCTGGCAAGAAAAAATCGAAAGCTCTAATCGACGTACGCTGCCGACGATTCAACCGGGATTCAAGCTTTCGTCAATTTGGAGGCTCGCTTGCTATTTATACAACGTCGGACGTTCGGTCTAAAAGGGTGTCCAGGAACGAGGCTCGGCCGTAGAGAAGCGGCATCTGGTTATCGTTCCTCTGATGACCTCGGGGCCTTCTACGAGCAAATCGGTAGAAGTTAGTAGCAGGGAAAGCTGGTGGAAATGAATTTCTCTGACGCTGGTCGTCCGGATTGGGAGATGAGCGGGGCGCTACGTCGATGTTGAAACCCCAGGTCCTCTACCAGCGCGCGGTGCGATAGACTATAGGCGCCGGATTTTTACGAATGTCTAGCAGGAGAGGCTTTGGTCCCAATTGTAATATCCAATTCCCTCTTGGGCTTTCTACCTTGAGGGGAAAATTCCCTCTTCGCAGCGTCAATCTTTAACGGTAGCAGTATTTATCTTTGGCAGTTCTCGTCTGATATCGCTCAGCACACATTACAGCGTTGTTCAGTCCTTTTATGATTTATTTGTTGTTTTCTACATTGAATTTCACTTCGATATATTTTCGAGAACATCGCGTGTCATTTTAGTTGCAATAAGATGGAGCTCACTTAAAACATAATGTGATGTTATGCATGAAAAAAACAATACACGCTGTATAACAGAAAATAATGCTGACACAACAAATATCGGGACAATAATAGGACATGTAAGAACCCGTTAGCTCGTTCTTACCATGTGTTTCTCCGACAACTTTAAAAATTTCTTAAAATAAATCGTTCGAAATCGAAAGAAAACATTTTCACAAACAAATTGTGAGCCTCGACTCATGATCGTAATTTTAAATCATAATAAATAACTTAAATTTTATAATGAACTTTTTAATTTCTACGAACTCGTGGTTAGTTCCAATGGCCAATTCCTAGCCAGGGACAAGACAATGCGCTATCAGTTTTTAAACACAATAAAAAGTCGTTCTGTAAAGCTGTGCAGCGCGGAGAATTCTAGTAGTTTTTCCCGCACAAAACCGACATTGAGGGCAAGGGGCGTGCGGGAAGTTCAGTGCAAATGCAACGTCCGATGACGTGTTGGAATACCTATGGCGTCAATATTGAAGGTGCCTTCACCTTTCTATCATGTTATGCAGCTTCTATTTCCTCGTCGCTTTTAAAATTGAGGCCACGCACATTCCAATGGCTGTCCTTGCTTTTTTTTTCACTAAGCGTCAAAGCAAAAGAAAGCCTACGCCGTAGTACAGCAAACCAGGCAGTTTGAAATGGACGCTGTAGACATGGCAACACGTCACAAGCGGACCGTCGAGTTTGCACTAAATTTATGCAGGCGCCTTCCGCTGTTTCGTTTATGTGTAGAAAAAATTCCCCATTTCCTCAGGCTCCAATGCTTCGGAGAATGACTTATTCTTTGTTAAAAACTTCTATATAGAATTTTCTTGTCCGCGGCAACAAATTCACCATTTCCACTAATTATAGTATTGTGCTAACTTAAAGCTTTAAAGAAAATTAAAATCTGATTCAATTTATCAAATAAATAATTTTGTTTTGGTAAAATTTAATTTTTCCTGATTTAATAAAAAGCAAGCTAGCACTACATTCAAAACCACTGATGTCGTCGGCTACGACTTGTAGTTTATTCTGGATAATTTTTTTTTCTATTTTGACCACCATGTTTTTAGGCTTTCTTTAATTGCTCCCGTGTTTAACAACCACGGCAAAGAAGTCAACTATGCCGATCACAAAAAGCATAGCGGAACTCACTGTTGTGAATTTTTCGGACCTTTTATCGGGGAACGAAATTACTTGGTTTACCTCATTCATAAAGGAGGGGATCGTGTACATAACAGAATGAAATAAAGCCGCGTGCCGCTTGTGAAATTCAAGCCCACAACCTCTGCCGGTCACGCATGGTGTTCTATTCGCTCTTCTACAGCGGCAGCTTTCTCGCCTTCTACATTTGAAAGTATTTACGTAACTCCACGTTAAGACTGACAGCTCACCAACACCACAGCAAACATAGTACCGGATGTGCTTTACCACAAGTTCTATGTGCAGCGTGCTCAAAGCTGGAAATCAGACTCTATGCGATAACCTTCTTGGGCTGCCTATCGTGCAGAGATCGCCAGAACCGAAGTCCGAGGCTATGAGCTCAGTTTTTAGACATTGCATATGGCATGCGGAGATAATGAGTCCGGCTCCTACTGACGGAAGGTGCGTGTCTTTTCCTCTATTTTTGTAATATTAACTCCTCTATAGACTATTACCGAAACACCTTTCTTCTCTTATCAAAACCGCCATAAAAAAAGTTATGATTACATTCATCCCTGTTTTCGTAGGTTTCAGTGATAGTTAGCTTTTTATGGGGGTATTTTACAAAGTCTTTAATAACTCCTAATCTTGTGAGCAGGTTGCAAGTCATATTTGCATCCCAGCTTTTGAGAGACGCACGCACGCGGTCTATATAAACCGAAAATCAAAGCAAAATGCAGAAACAAGATGGTCGCGCATGGGCACACTGGAGTCAGCCTCTGTCAAAACAGCGTCAGTTGTTTTCTCGAAGCCATCACTGCCGCATTGATTCATTAGCCAATTTGTTTTATATGCAGACCTTTTCCGCCAAACACGGCCATGTCGGTACTGAAAGGCATATTGTGCTTTGGCTGCCCTCTGTAACGTATAAAGGACTGTGGCTTTCCTGATCCTGCGCAACTTTCTTTTTTTCTACTGCAGAGCATCGAAGCATGCCTTCCAAAGTCTTCTACCTATAGTGCGCATAGACTCCTCTTACTATGTAAATGGGTGAGCGAGAGTATTAGAGTACCAGCCCTTCCATTTTGGCAACCTTTTTTTTATTTCACCTAATTGGAGCACACATAATCAGGAAAGTTGTTCTTCCCTAGTAAAGCAAACTTATTAAGGCGAAAGCCTTTAATGGCAAAGACTCCCGGTTGAGATCCTGTCCGTCCGTTACAACGCCAACCAGAAGTCACGACAACGGAAGTGACGTCATACCCTCCGTCCGTCCGTCCGTTACGCTCTTCAGCTCGATAAAAAAAAATCTGTGTGCACGATTAGTTTCGAACTACCATCCTTCCGCTCCGCACCCGAGCGCGCTAACGACTACGCTACTTCCTGCCAACGCATATCTAGTTGTCCTTGTCTAGGACGCTGGAGAGTGTTTCCGGAAAGGCGTCGAATCAGGCGGATGCGTCCCAAACGCTCTCCAGTGTCTCCAGCATTTAAGATTCACAAACAGTCGTGTACTTAACATCTTAACCACACATCAGTGACACAAGCAGCAACACGGCGCTAAAGGCTTTCGCCTCACCGCACTTTAAGACAACAAAGTTCCCCCCTGAATTTTTGCCTATACGAACGTGTTTTAAATCTAGATACCAAAAAAAAGGCGCCCGAAGAAAGTAGTCATTTGGCCTGCTGAGCAGTTGGGTCCGCCGTCTGTCGCTTGCTAGTTCTTAACGCACCCCTCGTGCGTAGAATTCCGGCCCGTAATGGGTTTCTTCTCCCTGCTGAGCAGGGGCTGCAGGAATCGATTTCAAGCCACGCCGCGGGCGGAGAATCTCTCCTCATGTTCCCGCACCAGAAGGCTTCAGCGTTCTCCCAGTGCACTTCAACCTTTCCCTCCCGTCGGCTTTCTCCCCTTTTCAAAAACTACTTTGCGACATCATTGGTATTCAGCGATCCCTTCCTCGATAGTTGTTCGCGCTAGTCTTCTATGCGGCTTCGAAATGACCCTCGTCTCCTTACGTGCCCTTATCTTCACTGCTTTCAGCTCTGCACCGTTCCTGGCGTTCTGCTTTCTCTGGTTGGCCCTCTGCTCTGGTCTCCCCAAAAGGCAATGTAACGCCTCGGTCGCATCCTGATTCTACTGGCAGCCTTCGCTGCCGCTAGTGTTCCTAGCGCTGATGTTTCCGACCTGATAGCCGAGCCTCGCACAATGAATCCCTTTTAGTAGCGTTTTGGCCTCCCAGTATACGCCTTTCAAAGAAGAAGCGCTGTGTTGTCGAGGAATAGAACGCATAGCGCTCACGCCTTTAAGCCCTAAAAGCCTCGCCCTAGCTCGTAGGATCGTTTGGGGGAAAAAAGCAGGGCAACAACGAGTGCCATCACTGAGATCGGTGCGCGGCTTTCGGTGTGTGTTAAGAGCACAAACTTCTGGAATCGTGAAGCATTCTTCGTGTAGATAGAATAAACGTGATTACTCAGTCTTTACGCTCAAGCCTTTGCGCTAGGACAAGCGAAGCGTATAAGATGAAGGCTCAAAGAGTTCCATAGACAGAGGCCTTAAAATGCCGCTGCTTTAAATGCCGCTGCCAGGCAATGAGTGTGAACAAAATGTGATGAACCTGACGCTTTAGAGTAGGGTCAGCTGCATTTTACGTGCTGTCAAAACTCTAGGCGCAGTAAAAAAAAAGGGGGGGTGTGTAAAAAGGTGCCTGGCCAAATATAAAAAGACGGTATGACAGAATCGCTGTGTAACTTTCAGAAATATGCAACTGAAAACAAAAATTCTAGCTTTGTGAGATGTATAGGCCTAAAGTAAAGTCAGTTGTGAAAGCACGATACCGATTCACATAATACACGCACAAGACTGAACATCGGCACTAGAACTTTAATTACCCACAATTATGTTAACTTTTCGTATAACCTGAGATCCACAAGCACTATTGACCTAATGTATCTGCACTCCAGCGGTCTGTAACTTTCTTAAGTCACATTGGTCAGTCACATTAGATGTTCTTAACAATTATTTAGGTTTAATTTTCCAAACGCGCTATCACGCGCTCAACGGACGCAAGAAAGACCAGACGTTACATTACGTTTGTCCCCGTCTTTTGACCATTCGGAGAATGGATTCTACGCTCAGTCACCAATTAGCCTACATTTCGATGTTGGGGTTAATAGGTTCCTTTTTTCGTCTCACTCCTGTAGTTCTGAATAAATGTTTCGTTTTCAAATTATCATGAAAGCAAAACGTCTCTAGCTGAAACAGGTAGCAAAGGCTTTGCAATTTGCGACACTCCACTTTTTTCCGCGTAGTCCGTATACTTGTCGACCTCCGGTCCTTGTGTGACGGTTGCAGTAACGCCCACTCATCTCGCCACTTCTCCCGCTTGCAAGGCGCGTGCCACCTCGGCCGCGCCTAGCAACCGAGCACCGGTCCAGAGTGAGGAAATATGACGCTACCGCGATGCGCAGCGCGCAATCAAAACTTTTCTTGACTTCCGATAAGGCGCGCCGGATGGGGCAATTTGAGAGAAAAGCGCCGGGGCGCGACGTTGAGGATACCGAGGGAAGATACGGTCTAGAGCGCAGCGCTCCTCTCGACTCTCGTTTTCTGTTCTTTTTTTTTTCACGTTGCACAATACTCTTTGCAACGCCAAAAACTTCTCCTCGAGGCAAAAAAAAATGAAAAAATAAAAACTAAAAACGTTAGCTTGCACTCGCCGGTGTATAGAAATGCATATTCGGGTAGCAACGTCAAAGAGCTTTTCTCTTTTTTTTCTAGCTTCCTTTCTGCTCACGCATACGAGGACAGACACCCAACATCAGTGAAAGAAAAAGAAATAGGAGCATAAAATGAACGAACTACCCCAAAAACTATTACTACCTCGATAAAGTCGTCCTTGAATCTAGGATCATCAGAAAAGAAGGTTTTTCTTGTTATTGTTTTGTTGTTGATGTTGTTGTTCTTATTGTTGTTTTCAAATAAGGGCACCATTCCGGACTGAAGTGCAGGAACCGACCCGTAATGTCGCATAGAGAAACGATAAGGGTTTTCTCAGAAGCATGGTGACGCGTCAAGCGCGAAAAATAAAATCCGCAGGGCAAAGCAGCGGCAGCCGAATGGAAGCCGTTTTCACGTTAGCGTCAACGTGACGCGAGCGTCGGACGAAGAGACGAAGAGCCCGATTTATGAAGCACGCACATTGAGAACTTCTGAGGTCTTCATCGGAGTGGGAAGATACGCACGCATGCACTACGTCAGTCATTGTCAGTTTGACTGGGCTGGAAACGCCGGAGATGAAGTCGAGGGTGTGTGGCGCTCCTGGCTGGAGCACCTGAACATTCCTTGCGACAAAAGTCGAAAACATGGCTCATGCTTGAGTTACGCCTGATAGCGCTGGTATATATACTGCTCACCAAAAACTGCAGGTTTTATGCTTTATGGTTTACTGCAGTACTACTTTCAAAATACAATATTTCAACGAACTTGAAGATTTTTTACTGTTTCGTACTTTACCATATAATGGCCTTTTTCGCCTGTTCGCAGCTGTGACGGGGTAGGAAGTATGTGGAGCGCCCAAGTATTGATTAGGCTGTCAGTGGGCGGCCTTTAACCCTGCCCCCGTAAGGGGCAAAAGTAAGGAACCCCCGTCCAAGTTCCGGTACACTGCATGGGGCTGCCGCCTGATAAAACACTTCTGATATTCATACCGGCTTAGTGGGGAAGTTTCGACATGAGGAGTCTTTGTCAGGTGGCGCCTCCACGCAAAGTGGTGGGGGTCCCAACTTTAAGGAGGGGGGGGGGGGGGGGGGGGCTCTTTCACTTTTGCTCGCGATGTTACATCGTCATATTTAAAGAATTCTAATAAAGTCTGAAGTCTGTCAACTGTTTATATGAGGTCCCAATAAAGAGCATGCATCGTGTAGGCTAACCTAATCTTAAACACCCTGCTCCACAATTCGTGCCGTAGCTAGACAGTTTGGGTCTACCTTTAGCGTCTGGTTAAAGGTTGCTGATGAATTCCAAGTGATCAAATCCGCGTCGATTGTTCACATGAAAATACAGAAAAGATCACCCTCAGCTACAGGCATTGGTAACTGAGGCGTGGCGCTCCTGGTGTGTTCTTGGTGCGCTCATACTTGACAGCCATCTGATGGTGTTATGTCCTGAGCGCTTAAACCTTGCGCGGGTCAATGTTTTATTGGTTCCTGCGATACAATTTCGAAGTAAGTAAAGCATGTTGCGGGCTAGTTGGTTTATCATCTTGAAACTTCCGTCGTCTCCTCGTCTCTATTGTTTGTTTGATTTTCTTTTTCCTTCAGAGTGTTTTGCAAGCTTCGACATGCAATATTTTGGTGCACTTACTGTCGCTCTGCTGTTGTTTCTCCTCAATTTCTTATATCGTTTACGTTTCGGCCATATACTATGGTATCCTCTCCAGTTCTTTTTTCTTTTATTTTTTTCTACATTCTTTATTTAGCCTACATCTAGCCTCCTGGCTAGTAAGACATGGACACCAAAAAAGACAATTCCATCTATAAAGCAGTCCTGTACTGGTTACTTGGCTTTGTTGCAAGCTTACTTTTGTTGCGGCAAACCACGCTTTACAAATTAAAAGTATGGACACTGCGAGGTCCGTGTCTTGCTCGGTGCCGCGCGGAAGCAGGTTAGTGCTCCAGGCGGAGCGAGGTGATCATACTGAGACTGTATTGTGTGCTATTTTTTCTCTCAAGTGATTCTTTTGCCCGATATAATTGGCACGCACCCGATGTGAGTCAGGGTCGAGAGCAAGCAAGAAACGTTGGATGATCGTTGCTTTCCCTATCAAAAGAAAGGCTGGTCAATGCCAGAGCAGCCAAAAGACGAATCGTAAAGCGAATCACTACAAATCTATGTTAAACGTGAGTAAATCAGAGAATCTGTTTCTTTCTGTACTTTACTTTTCATTCGGCTTTTCAAGTTACAAGTATGCTTCGTTTAAAGCAAAGTATCCTTGCGGCTACAAAAGCTGCCATATCCTATCATTACCCTGCTCTAAATGTAAGCAAACGGTTATGTGAACTAATTTCTTGCATGTTATTGTTTATAGTGTATGCTGTTTTAGTTCTTGCTTTTATTTTATTTACCATATCCTTTATTTATTTCATCTATTTTGTTTATCATATGCTTTATCATATAATCATCATGTGCTTTTTACATCAGTGCATATGCTTACTGATCAGTAGGTGGCACATACATTCGCTTCACTCGGGTAACTGTTACCCGATATATAAAAAAAATTGGTAACATTGAAATGCAGGCGCATCCAGAGAGATCGCATTCTTAGACATAGTCATTAATTACATTCACAAATGCTGTAACACTTGAAGACTCTGCGACATGAGCGTGCAGTTTATTCCCCAGTTGTATAGCATCGGGAAAAACGAGCAACGGGAGACGTTAGTTTGGGCCATGTATGGTAGGACTGCTTTATGATGATTCGGGCGGGAGCTCAATCTACCAGAGGTTGCAAATATATACCCTTACTAATCCTCATTTCATCATTAACTGTTTCGGTTTTATTGGCATTACTTTCAGATTCATTGCCCGTTTGTTGTTCACATTAGAGTCAGAAGCCGACTTTAATCCGTGTTAGTGAAAAACCTTCCGAACACTCTTTAGAAAGACGGTTTTTTTTTTTGTGGACAAAGTTCTACCATCCTTGCATCTTTTTTGCGCTCTTCTGATGATCAATTTTGCATATTCAGAACCAACAAAGCAAAAAAAATTCTGGAATATTTAGCGCTCATAAATTTCCTGAATAAACATGAGTCGCTTTTAAGATAGGATCGCAGGTCACTCTTCATAGTGCAAACTTTCTGTCCAGCTTTTAGCACAAAGCAATAAAAATCTAGAAAGCACAGCAGAACAAAGGAAACTAGAGTTTCGATGATCGAAGCGAGGCGTACTCCGAACCAGTGCGATCTTCACAAAGAACAATATTTGTTTTTTGCCTTATAAAAAAAATGTCAGGATGCTGTTCTCAGCTTCTCTGAAGGATGACCGTCAGCATTCTCAGGCGTGAGTCAAGCCAGCACGCTGAATTCTCGCGCGCACACAGCTCCACTCCGTCAACAAGAGAAGAGCGGGAAAAGATGCATGGAAGAAAGTAAGAGAAAATAGAAGAGCAAGAAAGATAACAAATGTAAGTGTCAAAAAGAAAGCATTCAAAAGCGTCTCCGCGCTGTTTTCCTCTAAGCTTGGTGCTCAAGCGTCGGCTGATCTCGAATGGCTCGGGCATATTGAGCTCAGCGCTGTTTTGAGCCATAATAATATTCCAGCGGCGCATGATGGATTGCTTCCTTTATTCCAAGGCATGAGGACGTGCGCTCATTTATTAATGTTACTTTATCCGCGGCCGGTTCTACCTCTCACGGCTATGCAGCGAAATATTGGAGACCTCGCTGCGAAAGCTGAGAACTTCAGTGTGAAGATTTACTTCCATAGGGTTGTTCTATAGCTTCACTCAGAATGAAGTGGAAATGGTGGAAAGAAAAAGTTCTAGGATATTTAGCTCTCCACAGCGGTTGAAAAGTGAGAGCGATAGTTGCACGAAACTTCCCTTCTCTTACCTCTTCCACCCTCTTCCAAACTCAAATATGCATCGCACGGTGGCAGAAGCGACATTCTCGACCACGCCCATTCGCAAGCCTATATGGCCGGTATGTACCAAAGTCCACCTGTATAGCACTTCGATTCGCCATCAGGTGATCGTGGACGTTTATGGTTGTGACATAGGTCGCCGAAGCAATTGCCGTGAATTGAAGCTTCCCATACAGCCATATCTGGTGATGTCAGTACGAAGAAACGTTCGACGTTGAGTAGGGCCCAGCAGAGCGTTTGTTTAATCCCCTCTCTGTCTCTTTGTGTTGCGAGGCAGGAGAGAGAGAGAGAAAAAAGGCTATTTTTGGTCAACCCAGACACATAGGTGGCCGTCCGCTAGATGGAGCATGGCCAGATGGCCGGAGAGGAGCGAAATATCATTGACAAGAGCCCCGTTAACATGGAAAAGGCAGTGGGCCTGAACAGACGTTGATCTTTACAGCTGACTTCTAAATTACTATTCATGTGAACTCATGAGTAAAGGTTTGCGGCATGTTGGATTGTGGGAAATTTGTTTCTGCTTAATGAGGAAACCAGTGAGAGAGGGCAGAATGACAGGAATGACGGGAATGACCAATTACTCGTATGTGGGCATTAAAACGTTTACGCTAACGCGTCATACCCTTAAAGTGGAGTTTAGTGCCACCGTCAGTTTTTCTTACGGTGGGGCTTATAATGCTATCACATTATTGAAGGGAGATAGAGATGCCGCTGTCGAGGGCTCCGGAAATATTCCGAGCACCTAGGTGTCTTCAATGTGCAGTGACACCGCACAGCGGACAGGTGCTTTTTGCGCTTCGACTGCATCTAAAAGCGGCCGCCACGACCGTGTTCAAACCCAAGTCCTCCTAATCAACTGTTTCACGTGTTTAACGGGAGAGCCAGAGCAATCGCGCATAGACTGTGAAAAAAAAAAGTGCCAGCGGCCGCGCAAGCGTGGTACCCCAGCCTTAATGTCCACTGACGTCGCACAGCACACGGGCGCCGCTCAATGGGCGCCAGCTGACAGGCCAGCGCACATTTTCCTTTCTTCATACACCCTCTTCTTACTGCTAGTAATTTCGCTGCTGGAGGTCCGGTTCCTGTGCCCTACATGTAACCGTCCTCACCGACGCATATCTTAGCTCCGAAGAGCCTCTAATTGTTTCTGCTTCCACGTACACCCTAAACACGAATACGCTTATACGGGAGTAATAAGGGAGTAAGCTGTCTTCTAGCGCACTTTCTTTCATAAAAGGAAGAGCACTAGAGGACAGCTTACTTCTCTTTTTACTCCTTTCTCTTTATAGTGTACACGCGGCAGTGATAGCAGCGCAGTTGGTGTCAATTGACAAGCCTCCGTCTCTATTCTCTCGGTTGCTGGCGGCGCGACCACCAGGAAGCTCTGCGGTTTTGGGTTAATACGCATTACCTGGGCATCCCTCACTTGCTAAGGCGCTGGGATAAGGAAGGTAACGCAAGAGTATCCGCGGTAGAGATTAGTAAATAATCACTCAGGCATTGGCGGCTTAAACGCAGGACGGTAATCAAAATGTAATACCTTAAAACTGCAATTTAGTGCTGCCAAAAATATTAAATTTGTATTTACTTAAAAGAATTGAGATTTTCAAGGCCGCTCGTGTTCAGATTAAGATAAAGTTTTAAAAAAAAAGTGGGAAAATTTCTGACCCTGGTGTCCGTGGATTATTCTAGACCACCAACGCGAAACCCACGGCGTATAAATCATATATCCGTCGTTGGAATTTACTTATTGATAAGGTTTTACTTCAAACAAGGGTGCCGGTACTGAAATTCACGACTAAGACTGCACAGTGCTGCTGGATCATAGCGGCGCCCTCATGCAGAATAACAAGGTGGAGGGAACGTCCGATCGTAAATGCAAGTATGACTTGTACGCTTCGTGAGCTCGTTGACAGAGAAGTAGACAAACAAACAAACAAAAATAAGTAGGTGAGAATGCGACCGGTCGCGAGTGGGCGCACACACAGAGAACACAAATTTGTTGGTAAGTTTTGGAAACATTTTCAGAATAAAAACTTCACAAACGTCCACTCTTATCCGCCACAATACTATGCGAATTATAGAATGATGTTAGGGTCGATAATGTCATGGCTGGTCATTCACAAACAGGAAACTAGAAGGCACCGCAGGATCTGGCGTTTTGCGCCCCAAAAAAAATTGGCTTGATTGGTTTTTTTCATCGCTAGACTTGGCGAAGTGAGCCCGCAGAATGCGTTTATTTGTTTATATAACTCCAACCCTTCCTGCGAAAGAGAAATCTCGGCAAGGAGGATATACGCTCTAGGACGCAACGGGCGTGCCTAAGTCTCGAAAAGAAATTATTTCCCGAGGAAATCGAGCCTGAGGTCTCTATAAATCTTCAGTGGCCTTCGCGTGCGAGTTTCGAAATTGGCCGCGGCTTTCACGCCCGCAACTACCGCCTGTTTGATGGTATTATGCCTGTTTGTATCGACAACTAAACCATTAATTCGCTTTGTGTGCCATCGGATACAAAAACAACGTTTGATACGCCGAACTTCTGAATTTAGAAGAATGTT
This sequence comes from Amblyomma americanum, assembly GCF_052857255.1. Taxonomy (NCBI): domain Eukaryota; kingdom Metazoa; phylum Arthropoda; class Arachnida; order Ixodida; family Ixodidae; genus Amblyomma; species Amblyomma americanum. Next base: position 159,496,841 of record NC_135499.1, on the reverse strand, counting down.
ATCACGAAATTAAAACACGCCCGTGATCTCGCACATCATTCCTGAGATTCAATAAACATCACATAATAGCGCCAGATCTTTACTAAAACGTTTTTTTCTTGGGACTATGCTGTTCGGTACACCGAAGCTTGACATGATCTCCTTCCATTCCGCAAACCTCAAGATTTTTCCACAAAGGTTGCAGTCTGTTTCATGACACGTCAGTCAAAAAATTAAAAAGTGAACGCCGACATCATCTGTTGACAGATAAAAGATAACATGTTCCCAAAAAGAATACACGTTGCGAGCACAGGGATCGCTGTGGGCAGGGCAAAATTCTATTTCGTATAGCACTGCAATACTGCCTTCATTACGGCTATAGCTTCCAATATGGTATTCATTTAACAGTGCTTTCTGTGTCTGGCTATATCTTCGGCTTTTTTGTCCATGTTAGTCTGCAGTATTTAGTAGGTAAATAAACTAACAGAACATGCCTTCTCCATGAAAAATGGTGCGATTCGGCGTTCGGCTCATCTATTCCCGTGTGCCACATCAAATGGTTGCGGATTCGAATAGAGCCACAAGGCATTCGGAATAAAGCCCCTCGTTTTCGTGCAGGAATCGAAAGCCATCAGAGAATCCCGGAGAACGTGGGCTTACATGAGAACAAATCTGTCTGCGGTGCGTAGCGTTGCGGTGCGTATTTTCTCTTCTCACCGATAGCCAAGACGATCTGTGCTTAGTTGCCGGTTCTGTGCAGGCAAGTCGAAGCTTTGATGCGGAGCGGAGCATCAAAATGCCTGTTTCGTAGCGTCTGTTTGTTCTCAAACTTTTCTCAAGTTCTGATCCCCCTGAAAGTTTATAAACGAAGATCCTTTTGATTGAGACCTCCAGCCGAAATGGTGCGCACCCGTGTGTAGGGCCACACTGCTGTTCGAAGACCACGGCGTTTGAGAGTACTGCGCAGTACTGGACTGAAGATGGGCAGGTACCAGATGTGTGCTGTCCAGCAGGCGTGACAGGCTCGTGTACTGCTCTGGGATTCCGAGCACGTCGAGCTCAGCGCTTTGGCACCTGCAAGAGCACCCTCTGGGGACTTACAGTTGACTGCAGATAAAACGCTGGGGTTTCCGGTGGCTGAGAGAGAAAAAATAGAAACGAAAGATTAGCGGAGCCACGTTGAGCAGCAGAGAGCCCGTCGTTTGGACGACTGCGATGCCATGTGGCATTGCCTTGGTTTCTCTTTTTTGGTTCCTTTTTACTTTTTGTCCCCTGCCGAACTCCCCCGAATGATGGCGGTCGTAGTTTCAGGCCACTTCTTGAATACAAAGTGGAGCCCTGGTTCTCAGTCCGAGGTTCAAGGTGTCACCGCACAGCCCGAGGCGTCGTTCGCTCTCACAACACGTCTTATTTGCTTACCCCAAACTCGCCCAAGACGTTCGGTTTCCCGAAACTCTGCCCAGCTGTCTCCTATCTCTGTCCTTCTCAGGACGCCAGAGGTAAGTCCGGAGAAGTGAAATGCTTCCGGTTCGTGCATCCGCAGTCTGCTCTTGGGCTCCCTTCTTTTCTTCGCCAGCACCTCTGCAGTTTCACCGCCGCCGATTCGTGAAAAGGCGGAACCTGGGAACCAGTGTCCGCGTTATCTAAGGATCGATATCAAATTCCATTTCATTTGTTCGTGACGTCAACGCGACTACGGGAACGGCAGGTGAGTAAGCAAGCGGCCCATCACAGAAACGGCTGGTTCGGTCATGTTGTCGTCTCTAGCCGCCCTGCTGCAACCGCATCAAGTCCGGCTGGGTTCCACGGAGCCCCCTGCACCAATCTGTCTCGTAAGTGCCGCAAGTGGCGTCCGGTTTCTTTGCGAGACTAGATTGAGGCCGATAAAGCGTCTCAGGCGCGTCAAGCGTGTCGGCGTCGACACCGTTCCGCAATTGGAACATGATCACGTGATGCGTTTATGCAAGTAAGCGGTATTGTGGCCGCGTTTCTGCCATTAGCAACGTGACGCCTTCACTCACGGCCTGCGTCAATCGGAGCATCGAGCAATAAAAGAGGGCCAGAGTAATTTAAAATGAAATGGGTATTTAGAAAATATAGAACCAGGAGTCGTTTGTCGTCTCATCACACTGTTTTCGAGTTGCTTCTGCGGGGCTTCGGGTAAAATCTTCACCGCTGTGACCAGACACAAATGGGAAAGGTTTCAGAGTACATTAACCGCACATCTCTTCCTCGCCACGACTGCTATGCGTACCAGCATGCACGTATGCTCAGCGAGCTCATGGCAGGAATATTAAGGACAGCTGTGCATCATTACCAGGAATAAAATATTATAATAAAGGCTAAAAAAGATTCAAACAAGTTAGCAGCGCAGAAATATTACAATTATTTCTTGCGAATTCTACTATTTTCTGCAATTCCCGGACGTTGAGGCTTTGCCACTCCCACATTACCACCGAGGTAAGTCAGTACAGAGGATAACAGCACTAGAAAAAATAAAATGGCAAGAATTAATATTCTACAAACCTGCGTTAGCGGATTATTTTTGTGCGCTTTGCGAAGAACAATTAATGTAAGGGACTCTGTTTTTTTTTGCGTTATACGCCAAGGCAAAAGTATTTGACAAGAATGGCAAAGCAATAAAAGAAAAATAAAAGAACAAAGAGAATACATAAAAGCATGCAGTCCAGTTGTATGCAAATAAGCTTGAAAACTGCTCTAACAGGCGGCATCTACGATTTAGAAGAGGAAGTGACCTTTCAGCCATTGTTGGCTGCACCATTCCATGTACACCCGCGTCGTATTAACAGGCACTGACGTCGCCAACATATGTGTAATATGCACATAAGAATCATACGGCAAAGATTTGAGGAATCTTTGATAATAGAAACGATCCGGTCATTAAGTTCTCAATCAATTTCTTTCAGACACCTTCATTCAACTCAGTTGTTTTTTAGATTAAAAAAAAACTGCTGAGTGCAAGGCTCAAAAAGCGAGTACCATTGCATATAACCTCAAAGCGGCCTTTAATACTTTTCCCAAAAGAAATCTTGTGCCTACATCGCCTTGATATAAAAAAGACCATCGCGTAGTCAGTATTGGTAAAAAAAACCGTGCACTTGAAGATTAGATAACGACGCATATGTCTCAGTTTCTTTTGTTTTCGTGCGCTTTTTAAACTAAGGACCTCATTCCTTCGTGGGAAAGAGAAAGCGCGCCCACTCTGAAAATTAGCTGCTAGAAGCGCTATAATTCGCCTCTTTTCTCTAGTTCGTAACAGCAAACTCTACCGGTAAAATATGCTGCGTTAGTTACAAATACGCTTCAGCGATGTGCGCTCTCAAATAAGCAGCGACGCAAGCTCGACCATTTGCCGCCACCAGCCGTCATGTTTAGCACCCAGTGTTAGCACGGCGTTCTAGATAAACAAAAGCTACAAACAGCCGGCAGTCGTGTTAACGTTTGCCAAACAAATGCCTCCCCTCCGAGACAGTTATGACGGGGCAAACACGTGAATTAGCGTGCGCGATGCAAAATAACCCTAGGCGTAAGGGGGCTTCCTAACGAAGGAAGAAGTGTATACAGGCGGCGAATCCAGCAGTGGAAGCAAATGAACCGGAAAGACTTGTAAACCCTAGGAAATTCACAAAATCGCAACTAAAGGTGCGAGAGGTATTGTCTTCGCCCTTATTCCACTTGCGAGCGTACCGCGCTATCTTCTTGAACTTGTGTGACCCGTCGTGCGACCCTGTTCACAGCGCGGCATTGTGACCGCCGCGATTAGGAAAATCAGCCATCAAGCACCACTCTTCAGAAGCGAACGCCACACTTATATGCACTACAACATAACAGGACCAAATCGGCACAAACACGATAAAACAACTGTAGTGCCCAAATGCAGAAACACTGCACACAAGCTGTAATTCTTCTCAAGAACGATAGCCGACTGGAATGCGTTACCTCGCGAAGTGGTCACCTTATCGTCAGCCGAAACATTTTTATCTGCAATCAACCTCAGCCGGTCAAATTAGGGTGTTTGGTTCGATTCTGAAGTCGCGTTTTCTCGCGTTTTGTTTCAGATTTTAATGTAAAGTGTTTGTTACTCGTCTATTATTTGAGTTGTTCCGCAGGAATTTTGTTGCCTGCCTGCAGGCCTTCTTCCATTTTTTGTTGTATGCTATTGACAAAGCACTGTGCAATTGTTTCGCCACTCCTGCCTTGGCCCCGGTAAATAAATAAATAAATAAAGTTACACACAAACAAAATCCATTGAAAGCCCACATTCATTGCCGAGGTTGCTGCTGGCTTCAGCCTCAGCTAACATTCTACTCACCACTGAACATCGCACACGATGCGCGTGCCCTCCAGCGTCTGTGTTTCATTTCTGGTCACCGTGTTTATATTTTTTCCTTCGTTCATTTCTGGTTACCGTGTTTCTTTTTTTTCCTTTCGTTCATTTACGGTCACCGTGTTTATTTTTTTCTTTTCTTTCTGGGGCGCTTGAATGAGGCGCGCAAACTGGGCGCGCAAATGAAACGAGCGGAACTGTACATGAATAGAAGCTCGTCTGTCCGTCTGCCTTTCCCATAGTACGTGTCCTTGCGCAAGAGACGGGAAATTCTCATACCACACAGACGTGTAACGCTAGGTCGGCAAGATGCTCGCGCTCATTTGGTCAGAAGGAAAGGTGAGACGACAAGCACTGCTGTGAGCACAGCCTCTCCTCCCTGGGAGTAATTCTGCAAGCAAATATGCTCCAACCACGTAGACATAAGGCAAGACCTTCAGGAGCTGCCGACTCGCGAAGGACGTATAACGCGTTCCTTAATGGTTCGACCCACCAGTGACGGTGTTTCAGCTACTCGAGACCAGGGATGCTGCGTAGCGAACACAACTGCATCGCTACTAAGACGACAACAACACAATTTAAGCGGAGAACGAAGTGCACGCATGCGTGCATTTTCGATGGCGGTAGTTCCAAACGGACCGGCTGCTCGCTTCTGAAGCGGGAATCCAGTGCCCAATCCTGAGAACCTGACAACAAATACAGGACAACAACTTTGAGCGGCATGAACGCCAGCTGGAGCTGTTGGCCACAAAACTGCTCCGTTTATACTTTTACATTACATGCTTATACTTTTACATTACACCACCAGCCCCATGTGCGGTTGATTCTGCTGGCTAAGGATAGAAAAACAGATTCTAAAATTGAAGGCAAAGAAGAAAAAAATGTTCATATGATAAAGCTGCTCGCTATTGTTCTGCTGGGCCGTATCGGGAGAAAGAATTTTTGCGGAACTTAACGAAAAAAGCAAAATCTAAATCGTCCTGGGAAAATCTCGGGGCTTTGCTGTTCATTCTTGCTGTTTGAGTCTTCTATTGCAAGAAACAAACTGAATCAAGTACTGGTCGTAATGCAAATCTCATGCAAAAAAAAATATATATAGACTTGAAAGATGATAGTGCGAAACTCATGAGTGTGGCCCAAATAGAGTGACTGTTCTCGTGACTGTTAAAAATGGCTGCGACAGTGCTGACGCTCAGGGTTTAGCACCTAAGATCTTTCCACTGAGACGGCAGCTGTCACCCGTTCGGTTGGTCAGTTTCTGCGAGAAAAGTAATTTTTGCATGCAACGAGCCACTCGAAGATTTTAATCACCGGAACGAAAGTGGTTGGTCATTCTCCTGGCTCTAAAGCAATCGGTCCCAGAGATCAGCCGTAGCCTCGTCGTTGCTTTTTTATTCCCTCATAACATTTTTCAACAAGAAAAAACGGTTTTTGCAACGAGTTAGAAGGTTCCCACTCCAGGCTTACGTCTAACAGAATAAATAGAGCACTGGGAAAATTGTTACATCTCGGTACGCCTGTCTGAAAATCCGAAACAACCTGTCTTAAATTATTTTGTACGCCGTCAAACACAGATTTCCAATGCAAGGAATAAATTAACCGGCTCCTTGTTGTCTATGTCTTTCGGCAGTAAACACTGAGCAGATTTATTAGGACGAAGCAGTAACCGAATCTAGCATTCACCCGAAATAACTGAAGGACTGTCGCGTAAGCACCAGCGCCAGCCTCAGGCCAGAAAGAGGTGGAACTGTGAGAAGGCGCAGGAAAGTTGTTGGGGGGAGTGCAACGGCGGTTGGGGCAAGTCACTAGGCCTGTCGTTGGGGTGCCTACAAGCACACGCGCGTTGCCCAAGGCGGAACTCTCTCGACGACAAACGAGCCACCATTGGCTGCAGACTGTGCGCCCAGTGGAGCCGCAAGGAGCTCTGCTAGTAGGCTGGGAGCAGCGCCTTGAGAAATGAACGATGAATCAGGAACCAGACGTGTCGTTATGTGCCGCCTGCAGGCTGGGAATGGCCCTGCGGTTGGCAGTGTGCTTGAGTTGCGCTGGACGTGGGCTCACGCTTGTACTTCGCGTGAGGGCTGCTCGGAAAGGCTGAGGCGGCGGGCGAATAGCAAATAAATCTCCTAGTGGAACAAAGATAACGGCAGCGACTTTATATGAAAAAATCAAGGCTTCGACGGAAACGCGTCTGGTCGGGTATGTTCATGGCGGAAAATCTTCAAGCGCCGACCAATCGTTAAAAAAATTTAAGTTAAGATCTTTTTAACGATTGGTAGAGGCTTGAACATTTTCCGCCACTTTATATGATACGAGAGAGAAGAATGAGGCAGCCATTCGACGGGTGTATGAAGGTCTTTCTCAAGCACGAAGCATGCCATGGAATCATGCGTGCACTGTATTCCACAGACTTGTCTACTAGTGCTGTAACGGAGCACCCGCGAGTACACTTACGTCATTTACGAATGGCGTATTGCTCTAAAACTGGCCTTATCGCTCGTGCATATTGGCATAGATCGTGTTTAACTCCTCGTGCTTTTTAAAGCTATAATAGGTCCGCCAGGAAGCGACGGCTGTTATAAATGTGTTGCAAAGTGCGCCTTTCGAGCACACTAGACAGGTGTGCGGAGGACTGTACTACGTTTGATACGAATGCTAGTCCTGCGAGGTTCTTGAATACAAGTCGAGTTCTGGAGTTCATTTAAACCTATGCTATTCCTAGCCCGTACTAGCAGCCATAGATGCTACCTATAACAATTAGTAACATGCCTTTTGGAGAAGTAGTCTCTTATTAATTGCGAGAATCGGAAAGGCATGAAGACCTGAACCATTCAGCCAGCTTTCAATGCAAAGAAGGAAGACAGCTGAACGAGCATTATGCCGGCGGTTGAGTGTTCTAACCAGAGGGCCATAACAGCCCCCATTATCCTCATCTTGCTCCAAGCGGTAGTGGTGGTGGTGGCGGCGGTGGTGGTGCTGGTGGTGGTGTTGGTGTCGTTTCTACAGGATACTGCTTTCAAGTTTTCTTATGAGAATAAAGGCGCCATAAAGTAGTATTTGAAGCATTTAAGGGTAGCAAAACACAAATTTGTCCAACTCCGAAATTATTTTTGAGCTATAATTGTTTTTTCTCGATGTGGCCTTTTCTGATAAGCGCGTTTTTTCTGGATATTTGTCATGTACACTCTTCTAATTATACACTCTGGATTCCTGTGTCTTGGAACTTTTAAAAAGCGTTGTAAAATGCTCTCTGCATGGGAAGTGTCTCCTTCCTGCTCGCGCCTCTCAATCATGCAGCATCTTTGAATAAATATTGAATTTTAATTAATACTAACGGCATCGCACTGGTTACGCTTGCGCAAGCTGGGAAAGTAGGCGTTGTTTACTTCAACATCATGCTGGAGAAGAAAATTGCATCCATGAACGGAAGGCGACGACATTAAGCCGATTGCCGGGGTAAATTAATCGATCCATTTTTAAGTAGTGAGCAGCGGTAGAACGTATAAACAAATGTACACGGACGCGAAGACAAAGTTGCAAGTCGGAGTTTGCTTTGTCTCGGTTTTATTGTTTTTGGCATCTGTAGAACCCTGTTGCTCCTCAAATACAGTCTTCATGTTGATTTTATCATGCGTATACACTTAAACAAATCTTCTACTCCACTGATTTACAGTGAAATGCTAGGCGCGGGAAGTTTATTCATTGGAACTCTGCAAAAAGTGACCTAAAAGCAGATCTGGGCATGATACATCAAAAAGTATCTTCAACACCCGACACCCGATGCGCTCAAAAGTTTCGTTTTCGGTATCGATAAAAATACAAAACCAAAATTGATTTCCGATACAGATAATCGATACTGTATTGTCGATACCTCGATACACCACGGAAGTCACCAATAATAAAAATGGTAATATGATGAGCTAAGTTAAGAAAATTTTCGATAGTTTCCGGAATTTTTCGCGCATTTGATATAGCGCATGGTTTCTGAAAGGGCTTAAACGAATCCAGCCGCACAGATTTATTTAACCTCAAGTTTCTTTAAGCTTCATTATCTGCGCAGCTGAAGTCGTGGTGACGTTTTAGCGGCCAGTTCAAAAACCAATATAGCAAAGTCTTTGTTTAAGGTAATGTTCTTCATGTTAACCGGTATGCGAGCACTTGACTACATGCGAATATACTCGTAACTCTCTGTGATGTTTTTAGTTTGTTACTGCAGTATTTACAGGGCTGCCTCTGCCTTTACTAAATGGTGCAAGCTCCGTGCGCTTGGGAAAACCGAACCGGTTTTGTTAAACAGACCCGTAGAATTTGAAAATTCTGCGTTAAAAACAAGAAAGAAAACAACAAAAAAAGAAATCCTGAAGGTTGTATTAGGCAAAGCATAACATACTAATCTCTGTTATTTAAATGTTACCTTTACTTAAGGGTCATAAATAACACTGCTTGCTCTAATCACCAATCTGAAAGCGCTCCACGATGCGCCCATGCGAATAACAAAGCAAATTAAAAAACCCTCTCTATACAGGAGCAGGCACGCACGTTGTTTGTTGTGTGTTGATTAAGGTGCCTTTTACCAACCCCGAAAAGCGAAATATAGTCATCGCGACTCGCATATCCTAGAAGCAATTTAAAAACCTCTAGCCCATATTGATAACTGCGCTTTCTTGTAGCGCTTGCTTCTCCAAATGAAAAGAATGCGCCAGCTGACACATTTCGCGTTTCCGGCTCTGATGACCCCATTGGCCTGCGTGTAGAAGATTGCGTGACCTTTGTTGTGCTGACTAAGTGAACATCCGCTGAGCATGACGGTGTAAGTCTCCCATTTTTGTTGACAACCAACGCAAATTGAAATAAGGGGGAAGAACAGCCGCAACTGTTGCCTTCTTTGCACGAGGTTTTGTCTGCAAAAGATGGTCGAACCTGCAGGTAAATCTACCTGTAGATGCATCCTAAAGTGCTACAAATTGGTTCAGTATTGGCAGTGGCTATCCGGCATACGTGTCTGCGTGAACACCGTCTTGGTGAGAAGCTGTTGTAGCTGAGCGCATTTTGTGCTATGTCAAGGACTTGTGGGGCATCTATATCGCCGTCAGATGTATAAGCAAGTTTGTTGCCTGTACGCCACAGCGGTTTGCCTATCTCCTCGCCCCGTCTGTAACCAAGTCAGTAGAAGTGCAACATACACAGACAACAAACGTTGGAAGAGAGAGGATTGACCGGGCCAACGGATTGGCATCGTCTCTTCCTAATTGTACTGCATCCCTTTATTCAGTGTGCTACCTCTTTAGCATGCGCCGCCGTCTGACTCACAGCAGCCTCAAAACATGCTGTAGATACTTTAAGAGCGCAGCTGTTAAGCTCTCGTTCGTGGGTAGAAACACGTCGCCATCGTCGGTACAAAAGAGCCAAACAATAAATAAATAAATAAAAATAACTAAATAAACATTGCTGCGACTGAAATTCAGACCTGCGGCACAACGAACAGATAAGCTTCGCAGCCCACTGCACGAGAGCACTGGGCTATCGCCGAAACCTGTAAGCCTTGTATTAAACTGCAACACATTCTCACGCCGTGCACTGCACATCGCCGCCTTCGTCGTCGTCTACGAATACTGCTATCAAATTAATATACACATTCTCGACATCTGCGCATTGCACATCGTTGTCTTCTTCAACTAATAATATATCGAACTAACATCGTCGATAGACGCTCCGACGACCCAGCAAAGCAAGACAGTAAGCCTACAGAGCCTGAGACACCAACAAAGCTGCCCTCGAATTTCGCATTAGAAAGAATCGTAATCGTCCGTAGAGTTTTTATTCTGAGTGATGAGCAACGTAAGAACACACAATACACTAAAAATTTATTTTCGACACCCATACTCTGATACTCTCATTTTTGGCCAGAGATACCAAATACCGATGCTCAAAATACATCGGAAGATATTATCGAACATACATGTATCTTCGGTACTGCCCATGCTTGGCGAAAAAGGCAAGTATATATCAGAGTACAAAGACATTGTTAAGCCAGCGCGCTAAAGGTAATGCCAGTAGTCGTGTACTTCGCGGAGTGGCCTTCGAAGACGCAAACCGGCCGCTGGGCCACAGCGAGAATGGCTCTCGAGCGGCCCCACGAATGCGACATCCGGGGCGTTAATGAGGGGCGTGCGGCTGGCAAGCAGCTCTGTATCTCCACAAATTCCGCTAATGAGGCCATAAAATCAGCCTGCTCGTGGGACTCTCCCACCCTTCCTGTTCCTCGAATTTGTCTCACAATGGGCACGCTCCTAGTTTGCCATTCCCGTTCGAGAATTCTTAATCTACGGCACAAGTCCTCCTCATTCAAGTGCCAAGTGCAGCCTGCACATCGCGCGTCTCGCGGGTCCTAAACCATCGCCCCCTACATTCTCTTCATTGCGAGTAGACAGATTGGGGTGAAATTGGCGTAAGGAATGGCCCACGCACGACTGGCTTGACTGACTTTGATCGTCCGTTTGATGGCCCATGTGTCTGCGGGAGACGTGAGTTGGTTCGGAAAGCTGGTATTGCGGAAGCGACGCTTACTTTTGTCTGTCAGGCTGCTAACGAGGAGTATAAGCAGAACAATCAAAATTATAATCTCAGTCATAGAAGCCTGAATTTTTGACGTAGTGCCTTACAGGAATATCGTATTTCACTGCAGCTGCTAGCTCTCCGTGCTTTTTTTTTTTTTTGAACCTCTGAGCAAGGTGTGTAACCTCATCAGGTTTTACGTGCAGTTCTGTGCTTCCAAGAAAAAGAAAAAAGTTCCACATAGAAAAGCGAAAACTATTAAAAGTAGAAGTCGATTGAATTAGATATCACTTTTATTACAGCTTCTGTTGCAACTTCTGTGCTTGTTTGTATCTGTTTCATAGGAATTTTCGCTCCATCAATCGCCTTATTCGGACTGCTAGCTGCAGTAGCAGGTATCAGCAATCCGACGACGGTGTCGACATTTGCATTAATCACATTTTTTCTCTTAATTTGATTTCGATTCTTCATCATAGTTGCTGTCTAGCAATTAGGTTGCTCACACCCACAATGGCCCACCTGACCCACCTGCCACCATGGTACTGAGACCGTGTTACTTCATTACAACCTGCCCACCGTGGAAGGTGGCAACTTGTCCACATGACTGTGAGCCAACTTCTTATCGTGGCAGGTGGAGGTTAAAATAATTAAAGGCCGAGAAACGCCACGTGACCTTGTGACGTCATCACAACCTCGTAAATGAGTTGTGAGCGACCTGCCCGCCGTAGCAAGTGGAAATCAAGTTATTTCATATAAATTCAATGCACTTGCCACCTGCCCACCGTGGCGATGCGTATGTGACTACAGGAAGCTTCGGAAAAGCAACTAGGGTCCGACAAGCCCGACCGGTGGCTGTAATTGAAACAGCCTCCTGCCTGGGCAGTGACGCGTCGATTAACCGCGATCTGTGAATTTAAAATAAATGACCAATTCCGCATACATGGGCTAGTAGGCAGAACCTATGCGAAGTGAAACACAAACAGGACCACGGTTCGAAC